>NW_027195032.1:162500-230000 GCF_038502225.1 Cherax quadricarinatus
AATTTGTTCCCATAAGGAATATTGTGAAGTAGATTAGTCCATTTCAGACCCCCAAACATACACGTACAAACGCACTTACATAAATACACTTACATAATTGGTCGCATTCGGAGGTAATCGTTATGCGGGGGTCCACTGTATATAGGAAAGATTGGAATCTGTCCCATAACTGGAGAATGACTCGACTGATCGGCTTCAAATGTTTATAACTGGTGTGGTTTTCCGAAAGCAATGTTCATGCTGTTAATGGCTGCCATGTGTCCCCATTCGTCAACTGTGCTGAATAAATAACGAAGTTTATGGACATTCGATAAATCATGAATTATACTTGTGAAGGGCTTCAAAATACATGTATACAGTGGACCCCCGCTTAACGATCACCTCCAAATGCGACCAATAATGTAAGTGTATTTATGTAAGTGCGTTTGTACGTGTATGTTTGGGGGTCTGAAATGGACTAATCTACTTCACAATATTCCTTATGGGAACAAATTCGGTCAGTACTGGCACCTGAACATACTACTGGAATGAAAAAAGTTCGTTAACCGGGGGTCCACTGATGTAAATCACGGTACTGGTGGAGTTGGAACCCATGGCAAGCGAGTCGTAAAACCCCAAATCATGGGATCTAACCCCACTAGGTACCTTGTTGTTATTTCGTGAGCCATGTCGTATTCTGGTTCAAATTTGAATTTTACAGACATTTTGGAATTTTTTTTTATACAGTTATTTCGAAACAGAATTTTCAGATTTTCGAAACAGATGTTTGAGATTATCGAAACAAATGTTTCAGATTTTCGAAACAAATGTTTGAGATTTTCGAAACAGATGTTTGAGATTTTCGAAACAAATGTTTCAGATTTTCGAAACAAATGTTTGAGATTTTCGAAACAGATGTTTGAGATTTTCGAAACAAATGTTTGAGATTTTCGAAACAAATGTTTCAGATTTTCGAAACAAATGTTTCAGATTTTCGAAACAAATGTTTCAGATTTTCGAAACAGATGTTTGAGATTTTCGAAACAAATGTTTCAGATTTTCGAAACAAATGTTTCAGATTTTCGAAACAAATGTTTCAGATTTTCGAAACAGATTTACAGATTTTCGATACAGATTTACATATTTTCCAAGCAGATTTTACAGATTTTCGAAAGTTTTTACAGATATTTTGCAACAAATATGGAGCCTGTGGAATCTAATTACTGAAGAATTCCTTTTCTGGTGGGATCCAGAAAACAGAACTGCTTGGAACGCGAACTGCTTGGAACGCGAACTGCTTGGAACGCGAACTGCTTGGAACGCGAACTGCTTGGAACGCGAACTGCTTGGAACGCGAACTGCTTGGAACGCGAACTGCTTGGAACGCGAACTGCTTGGAACGGAGCCAGTTATAGGAAATTTTTTATTCACGCCATACTAGTTTGGTGGAATTCTGCCAAATGTAGAATAGTTTGTTTTGGCGCTGATATGAATGATGAATGGAAACTATAAATTCCAGCAAGGTGAGTTTGGAAGCAGTAAACCTTCACAATGGCCAAAAAAAAAAGGTTTCAGTGCCAGAGGCTCATGCAAATTTAGGATATTTGCTTAATATCAGCTGTGTGTCTACCAAACTATCATTCAGTTTACTACTATTTAGCATCTACAGTCTGATCTAAAGTTACTCTACTGGTCCTCAGAATTTATAATCTCACCCACATTCATTCATTCTGCTCTTCAGCGTCTAAAATATCTACCGTCACTCGACTGGTCGTCAAGAGTTTTCAATCTCACCAGCCGTCACTCTACAAGTCCTCAAGCATTTACAGTATTATCTACCTTCACTCTACTAAACACCTTGGACAACTTTTACCAGTGAGAATGGTTGGATCTGAGAGGGACGTGACCTCTCACTGATTACATTCTTCTACTAGTGGCCTATATCTCATCTCCTGACAGTATATAAGGCCCCATAATGTCATTTCAACATCACATTGTTTCAGACTATGAAACAAGTACTCTTCTCCAGGCTGAGGGACTGACCACCTCAAACTTGCTTCTCCAGGCTGAGGGACTGATCACCTCAAACTTGCTTCTCCAGACTGAGGGACTGATCACCTCAAACTTGCTTCTCCAGGCTGAAGGATTGACCACCTCAAACTTGCTTCTCCAGGCTGAGGGACTGACCACCTCAAACTTGCTTTTCCAGGCTGAGGGACTGACCACCACAAAACTTCACTCTACTATTCGTCAAGCATTTATAATCTCTCCAGACGTCACTCTACTTGTTTTAAGCATACACAACATAATCTGCCATCACTTTGGTGATCCTCAACAGTGCTGTCGTCTTGAACACGTCTAATAATGTTTAGCTATTGATGTCCGCTCAGGCTCTTCCTTCAAACGTTTTATTCAGGAGGGAAATGTGTATTACCCAGACAGTTGATGAAACACGTATGCCAAAGTGTAGATATCGGAAGAGATGGTGCCCGGGAGGGCATCCAATATTTCCGGTACCATCCACGGTGTTCTACCTTCTCCTTTTTTGGGTTTCCTCAAGAACGTTGAGCTAGTTTTTGCCGCTTTCCAGAAATTTATCACAATGCACATCCATCCAGGAGTTTTTTGAACGCAAATAATATTAATCTTAACGTTAATATAGAACAGAGAAAGATAGATATGTTTGAAAGTCGACGGCTAAGCTAGCCATGGCTTATATAAGGTTTTAGTGTTCTAGTCCCTATAAAGCAAAGTTGCCTAATGCTGGTCAGGCATAATTATGAGACAACGGAAATTTATGCTAATAGTCAAAACCTACTGAAAGCCAGAAAATCCCTAAACTTTAACGAGTTAGCTCAGATATAGGTTAGGTAAGTGCATGAGTGAGATGGGTTAGACTAGAGTGAGAGCTGCACTTGGGTGAGCAGGGCTCTCAAGGCTTGCTCCTTGTGTAGTTCCGAAAATGGATTGGGTAGATATTTTTGTAAGTGGGTTTGGGTTTTGAGAAAGACCTGCCTAGTATGAGCTGGTCGGCCTGCAGCAAAGTTCCTCCTTTGTTCTTATATTACAGAAGGGACAACAGGGCTTTTTACCTACGAGTTACGTGAACCTTCTCGTGGAAAGTGCAGCAGATACCGTAGTCTGCCTTTGAAAGCATTTATCTTTCTTGTCCGTAGAATTTCCCCACTTCAACTACTATTACGACTACCACCCTATTAATATTATCACTACTACTGCCTCCGTTCACTCCCATTTCTATATCTTGTGCCACTAAAACTACTATCCGTAATTTCTAATAGCAGTACTACTACTTCTTCTGCCACTAAAAATATTAACACTAACTACCACTACTTATTTTTCCTCTGTCCCTGTCCCCCTCGCCTATATACACTTCCTCTCTCACTCGTGTTAGTGTGTCCTGGAAATGATCCTGGTCGTCATAAGCTTCTCCTATGCGTGAGTTGTTTGTGTACTGTAAACTCTGATACCTGACTCGCTTAATAACCTCGTCACCTCGCCTTCAAAGTAACTTTGTTCCTCTCTCTGCTAAACTTGTAAACGGTAAACTCTTCTATGGCAATTCGTCAGTTTTATCATTGTCATTTTCAATGTTTAAATCATTCCCCATTTCATAATTCCCAATTTTATCATTAAGGGTTCTTGCTAATGTGAAGACAAATTCTGTGAGTTTTAAGTGAAACTGAACCAACGGCGCCCTCTATCGACAGGTGTATCCACATTCAACACTACCACCATCAACTCTACCACCATCAACACTACCACCATCAACACTACACTACCATCATCAAGACTGCACTACTACCATCAGCACTACACTTTTACTATCAACACTACAACACTACCACTATCAACACTAGTACCATCAACACTACCACTATCAACTCTATACTACTACCATCAACACTACACTCTTGCCATCAACACTAGACGACTACTATCAACGCTACCACCATCAACATTATACTAATATCAACACTACACTATCATCAACACTTCACTATCATTAACACTTCACTATCATTAACACCTCACTATCATTAACACTTCACTATCATCAACACTACACTACCATCAACACTACCACCATCAACACAACCACCATCAACACTACACTGCCATCATCAACACTACACTGCCATCATCATCACTACACTACCATCATCAACACTGCACTACTACCATCAACACTACACTACTACCATCAACACTACATGACCATCATCAACACTACAACCATCAACACAACAACCATCAACACTATACTACTACCTTCAACACTATACTACTACCTTCAACACTATACTACTACCTTCAACACTGTACTACTACCTTCAACACTATACTACTACCTTCAACACTATACTACTACCTTCAACACTATACTACTATCTTCATCACTATACTACTACCTTCAACACTATACTACTACCTTCATCACTATACTACTACCTTCAACATTATACTACTACCATTAACACAATACTACCATCAACACTGTAGCGTAGACAGCCTGTACTGTCTGCACAGACAGCCCATGCTGTCTGCCAGCTTAGTTCATATTTTGCGCCACTCAAGTGTTGCCCTCTGTAGCCAGGCCTCTCGGTGGGCACGGCAGCCTCCCTGCCCTTGCCTCGCTACCACTCACACAGCGGCCTAGCAGGAAGACACAAGGCCTACTCCTAGCTCTCTCTCGTGGGATGGCCCTCCCGGGTCATGGGCACAACACACAAGCCTATGTACCCACCACGACTTAACAATAAAGTAAGAAGCCTCCGAAGAAGTATATCATTCAACTACCCGCTTTCAGCTCTACCAAACAAACCCATTAAACAATACTACCATCAACCCTACACTACTACAATCAACACTACACTACTACCATCAACACTACACTACCACCATCAACACTACACTACCATCAACACTACACTACCTCCTAGCTCTCTCTCGTGGGATGGCCCTCCCGGGCCATGGGCACAACACACAAGCCTGTGTACCCACCACGACCTTTCAATAAACTAAGAAGCCTCCGAAGACATATCATTTACTCCCCGCTACCAGAACACCAAATAAACCCATTAAACATTGGTAGCAGCGGTGGTCGCAGCAGTGTGTTTGCCCAGAGAGAGGAAGGAAGGAATGAAGTTGTTCACTTCATCCTCCTACACAACAAGCATCCGTCTCTCAACGAGTTATCCTGATGTCGTGTCTGCACGTTTGAGCATCCAGGCACAGGTACAAGCAGGATCCAGCAGAAATTTGCCGAAATTCTTCGAGAATTGTAAGTGGCGTCCCAGTGACTCCACACTACAGCGTCCCATGCTGTTTCTCAAGTCACGTGTTCAGCATCACTTGTATGTTGCTGTTGTTGTTCAGCTCAGCACAGCTGTTTCAGTAAGCCAGAGGTGAGTTTTGTGGCAATTTCTGCGTCCGGTGTGAGCTTCTCCACGTGTTTGTGGGTGGGGGAGGAGGAGAGGAAGTGGCCCATGCTCCCCCTACTCACGCTCACCCGTCTACCATACACTCACCACTACCCACTCCCTCTGCTGTGTTTTCTGCTGTTTTTCGCGTGATTCATTGCCAGAGCTGTGTATCCGAGTGCCCGAGGCCACTCGAAGCTACGTGGATCAGCATGCCATGTAGATCAGCAAGCCACATAGATCAGCAAGCCACATAGATCAGCAAGCCACGTAGATCAGCAAGCCACATAGATCACGACACCACGTGGATCACGACGCCACGTGGGTGTGGACGATGTCACGTAGATCTACCAGCCACGTGAGTTACCAGATGTCCCAGGCCACTTGCTGTGGTCTGCTGCTCGCATCACTTTGACGTCACCGACGATGCTGCCCGACTTCATGACGTCACGATGTCTGCCTGACGTCACCTCGAGATGTCTGCTGACGTCACAGTGCTGCTGACGTCACCTCGCGACATCACGCCTGACATCACATGATGTCACCATTGAGTGTTCAGTAATTATTTCAGTATTGTCGAGAAGACTGAGAGAAGATATATGTCGTGTTAATTAATTCCTCTCACTCAGTGTTCTCACATTTTAGTATATGTCTTGGTGTCAGTTTTGTGCACAGAAAAGCATCATTTGCTAGTTTAAGCCATGTTGTACCGCATGTACCGCGGGTGTGTAAAGTTTCCGTGTGTCCAGTGAGGTCTGAGCCAGACCTGAGTAGCACCACTGTGTTAAGTTACCCGTGTGACCAGTGTGTTTGACAGCTATCAGACAGCCCCGAGCGACCGAGCCCTCTTGTAAAGAAAGCTTTTATGCTCGTCGCTCGTGATGTTCTGCAGAATCGTACCTGCTACGATTCCCATCGAGATTTGTTTCACTTCACCTCCAGACGTTCAGAGTGCAGTTATATGTAGAGAAAGAAGTCTGGGGACACTTAGACTAATCTCTGCTATAACTCCAACTGCCGAGAGAATGACACTCGCCAAGCCGCAGTTAGCCATAGTCGGCAGGCGCTGTCTCAGCCTTGTGTCACAAGCTTCAGTGAGCAGCCTGCACAAAGATGATGTCACTTTGACTGCTAGCTCGCTCACTGCAGTCTGGTGTATGATGTTACGACTCCCAGATGTTTCGCACAGTCGTCTCTGCCACGACTCGCTCCACAACTCACTCCATGCTCACCGGCAGTGACATCCCAGCGACAGTACCAGTCGAGAAGTGTCCTCCTGAGTCGCTTGCCAGAAGTCCTGCCCAGTTGCCAAGTTTTGTCGACGCCTCACTCGAGGGCACCAGCATGTCGTGCCCCAGGTTGAGTGAAAACCTGCAGCGACTCCTACAATGACTGCATCACCGTTCCAGAGGAGACCGTACCCTGCTATGTCACAGCTGAGCCGCAGCGATGTCTCCTGTGTTGCAGTATCTGTCCAGATGCAGGAAGGTGTGCAGTGATGCCCTTCGACACTCACTGCCTATGACCACGATGTTTAGCACACCCACATGTTTTTTTCTTCCCTCCCTGTAGGAAGTTTTTTTTTCCATGTCCATATGTATATATAAGTTTTTATTTTGTGTTCTGTGTCCTGTTCCTACGAGAGAGAGACCGAGTTTCTTTTACAACCAGTATTGTCGCGTCGGGACAACGCACAGTAGGTGGCCGAGCATATGTAGACAGCCTGTACTGTCTGCACAGACAGCCCATGCTGTCTGCCAGCTTAGTTCATATTTCCCACCACTCAAGTGTTGCCCTCTGTAGTCAGGCCTCTCGGTAGGCACGGCAGCCTCCCTGCCCTTGCCTCGCTACCACTCACACAGCGGCCTAGCAGGAAGACATAAGGCCTACTCCTAGCTCTCTCTCGTGGGATGGCCCTCCCGGGTCATGGGCACAACACACAAGCCTATGTACCCACCACGACTTAACAATAAAGTAAGAAGCCTCCGAAGAAGTATATCATTCAACTACCCGCTTTCAGCTCTACCAAACAAACCCATTAAACAATACTACCATCAACCCTACACTACTACAATCAACACTACACTACCATCAACACTACACTACTACAATCAACACTACACTACTACCATCAACACTACACTACTACCATCAACACTACACTACTACCATCAACACTACACTACCATCAACCCTACACTACTACAATCAACACTACACTACTACCATCAACACTACACTACTACCATCAACACTACACTACCATCAACACTACACTACTACCATCAACACTACCACCATCAACACTACCACCATCAACACTACACTACCATGAACACTACCACCATCAACACTACACTACTATCAACACTACCACCATCAACACTGCACTACCATCAACACTACCACCGTCAACACTACACTACCATCAACACTACTACCATCTACACTACACTACCACCATCAACACTACACTAATACCATCAACACTACCACCATCAACACTACACTACTACAATCAACACTACACTACCCTCAACACTACACTACTACCATCATCACTACACCACTACCATCATCACTACCCTCAACACTACACTACCCTCAACACTACACTACCACCATCAACACTACCCTACTACCATGAACACTTGCACCAACAACACTACAACCATCAACACTACACTACCATCAACACTACACTACCATCAACACTACCACCAAGAACACTATACAACCATCAACACCTCACTACCACCATGAACACTACTACCATCAACACTATGCTAACACCATCAACGGTACACTGCCACCATCAACAACTCACTGCAACCATCAACACTACGCTACCACCATCAACACTACGCTACCACCATCAACACTACGCTACCACCATCAACACTACGCTACCACCATCAACACTACACAACCACCATCAACACTACACTACCACCATCAGCACTACACAACCACCATCAACACTACACAACCACCATCAACACTACACAACCACCATCAACTCTATGCTTCCACCATCAACACTGCACTGCCACCATCAACACTATGCTGCCACCATCAACTCTATGCTGCCACCATCAACTCTATGCTTTCACCATCAACACTTCTACAATGAACACTATACTACCAGCTCTATACTACCATCAACACTACCACCTGCACAATACTACCATCAACACTATATTACCACCATCAGTACTATACTACCATCAACACTATACTACCACCATCTGCAAAATGCTACCATCAACACTATACTACCACCATAATCACTATATTTTCATCAACAATGCGCTACCGCAATCAGTACATCACTATATTTCTACCTCAGCACTACACTACCACCATCATATGCTGTCACCATCAGCACTGTTCTGCCACAATCAATAACCAAGTTCACTAATTTATCACAAATAATATATTTTACCTGACTTCCTGAAGAACAGAAGTGTACTGAAGTCGAAAATTTTCTGAATGTTACAAAGTCGTAGGAAATTATGAAAAGTTATTGCAGCATGAAAGGTAACAAGAGGAAAATCTCTGACACAGAAGAGAATGAAAACGAACTTCAGAAAAAGAAAAGAAGGGGTGAGATAATTGATTATAATCAAGATTAAGGTAAAATTTATTAATTACCATCAAACTCAAGTGTTAATAGGAAAGTCTCTGACACAGAAGAGAACGAAAACGAACCCCAGAAAAAGAAAAGGGGTGAGATAATTGATGATAAGCAAAATGAAGGTAAAATTTAGGAATTACCGTCAAACTCAAGTGTTAAGAGGAAAGTCTCTGACACAGATGAGGCTGAGCACCATCAACAGGAAAAGAAAAGTAGAGGTGAGGATGTTGACAGTGAAGGGAGGAAAAATGTTGGAGAAATGTAAAATGATGAGAGAAATAAGCAAAATGAAACTAGAACTAGCTAATTGTCATTTTGCTAGGATGACACAATATTTAGAGAACTCCTCACGTAATATGCTAAACGTGAGGGCATATTGGTCCTTAGTAAGAGAGAGGTAGGCAAAATGTTTGAAGACGTAAATATTAAAGAACTCGGCAAGGGTGGCCACGGAGAATGCTGGAGAGCTCAGTGCGAGGAAGGTGACTTAGTAAAGAAAAAGTTCCAAGGCAGAACCCCATATCTAGACTTATATAATGAAGTTCGGGCTCTGTTTAAAGTTAATGGAATTTTTGGCTTTTAACAGATTTATGCTGTTTGCCCAAAACTTCGGCTGCTAATTACATATTATGCTGGACAAACTTTATTGGCCTATGCCCTAAGGGGCAGACTGCAACTCGAGAATTTTCTCCAGATCATGAATAGCTTAGCTGCTAACTTCCATAAATTGCTTTCCTTCTAACTTGCACACAACGATGTAAAATGTAATAATATCTGTGTTCAGCGAACATCACAGGGGATTAGATGCACTGTAATAGATTTTGGGTTGGCGTCAACCCTGTGTTCCACGCCATTAATTAAAAAGCCCGTAAAGGATAAATAGAAACTGCCTTGGATGGCACCAGAGGTTATTAGTGCCATGTCAAGCACCCGTACATCTGATACTTATAGTTTAGCATTCATGTTTAGATAACTCTCATTCATGTTCTCTATTTCACTCCCGGATGAGATCAACCAATGGATAAGAGAAGGATTGAGACAAAACCCAGACCGACGGCCAACGCTCACTCGCTTGCAGAATATAATTAAAAGTCTGTCAGACGTTAGTGGTTGAGAACCATGTGTTATGCAGTTTCCTGCACTGTCGTATATAATGTCAATGTGGAAAACTGCCCCATAATTTTTTAAATGTTATCAATTTGTGGGCACTTTAATAGAATGAAGCCTCAGCATGACTATTCTCGTTTTTGAGAAGTGTGAGTATGGGCATGTCAAGCACCCGTACATCTGATACTTATAGTTTAGCATACATGTTTAGATAACTCTCATTCATGTTCTCTATTTCACTCCCGGATGAGATCAACCAATGGATAAGAGAAGGATTGAGACAAAACCCAGACCGACGGCCAACGCTCACTCGCTTGCAGAATATAATTATGTCAGACGTTAGTGGTTGAGAACCAGTGTTTCCTGCACTGTCGGTCAATGTGGAAAATTGCCCCATAATTTTTTAAATGTTATCAATTTGTGGGCACTTTAATAGAACGAAGCCTCAGCATGACTATTCTCGTTTTTGAGAAGTGTGAGTATGGGCATAGTGTGAGGGTGAGTGTGTGGTTAAGCAGTCAGTATATGGGATACCGGAACGTGCGGACCACATGGAGTGACTATTCTCGTTTTTGAGAAGTGTGAGTATGTGAGGGTGAGTAAGTGCGGACCACATGGAGTGAAGTAAGTTGTTTTTTTTTATTTTAGGAGATTCTTTGTGCTAACCTGGATCCTGTTATGGACCTGGTCCTATGTTTGAGTTATTATCAGTGTGTTGGGTTAGAGCTGGATACAAAGATTATTTAGCAAGATATTACGAAGAGTTGTGTTAGGGCGCCCGCCCGAGTCTACCCTAATGTATATTTATTTTGTCCTATTGTTAATTAACTAGTAGTAGCATACTAGTTGTTGTTATTCTGTGAGAAGTGATGAAGCCCGGCTGAGTGTTCTGTATAGTCTTTTGTACATATTATGGACATTAAATGTGTATTTATCTAATCCCGAGTTAGCATATCCTTCCAGATAATCAAACCTACAGTAGTGATCGCTTAGTTTAACACTTAAGAAATTACAAATATGGCCCTAGACAAGGATTTTTACTTCTCTAAGCTGCATTTTATTTTTTAAAACCAAGACAGTGAGGGCAGTTTCTATTTCCAATGCTGATTACCAGTAGAAAGACGATTGTGCAGGATATTAGATGCTGACGACAATTACAGTGATGGTGCATAGGATAGTGGATGCTGAATACCTGTAAAGAAAATGGTGAGTAGGATAGTGAATGTTGAGTACCGGTAGAGAAAATGGTGCGTTGGATGGTGAATAGTGAGTATCAGTAGAGGATGGTGTACATTATAATAGACGCTCAAGAGTATTAGAGTGCTGGTGCGTAGGATTGCACCGGAAGTAAAGGCTGCAGCCCTATAATATTTCCATTAAATATATTGCCGGCAAAGAAAATATGTTGGCGGACTCTTTATCTAGAGTCTAATATTTTTATTTATTTAGGTTAGGATGTTATATTATTTATGGTAACCCCTTTTCACGCTCTTTTTTTTATCCCCTGGTGTGGTTTTTTTTTTTTTTTTTTTTTAGTGAGGGGATGCGGGCTACCGTCCGCCTGTATCTAGGACCTATGCTAGCCTGTCTGACTGCTGTCTCACTCTAAGTTTAGGGTTTGGCTTTTGGGTCACGAGAAAAGCTGAGCTCTATCTAAGAGTTGGATGGTGGAGAGGAAAAGCGGTCCAATTATTTTGTGCCATGGCGGCACGGGGAGGTGGCAGCCTAATCCTGAGCCTTCTCGGGGTGGGGGTGTGGCATGCAAAGAGTACGTAACCTTTATTCAGCGCATGTACACACCCTCATTTACAGGCTATCTCCCCAACCAGCGAACCAGGTTGCTAAGAGTTGATGATGGGGCCCCGTCGTTCAACTAATGACCAGGTTCTAGCCAATAAGAAGATGGTTTTGGCAATCGCAGAGGTTACGTGGGTACCACTCTCCTGTCTGCCCTTGTCATTCCCATTCTAGAGCTGGTTGAAGCACGGTCTGCTATCTTGTGGCTTCTATTTCTGCTTTGCTTACCGTAGAGTGCACTATACTTATCACTGTACATAGTGTACATATTACTCTTCTAAATTGGTGAAGGATAATATAAGTCTAAACTTTTTCTGCTGTTTATTTTGCTCCCATTACACCCGGGATAACAGGCTATTTGGAATCCTGGGTTGTAATAACCATCAACACTACAATACTGCCATCATCACTACACTACTGCAATCAACACTACCACCATCAACACTACCATCATCAGCACTACACTACCATCATCAACACTACACTACCATCATCAACACTACACTACCACCATCAACACTACACTACTACCATTAACACTACACTACTACCATCAACACTACACTTCTACCATTAACTCTACTCTTCTACCATCAACACTACACGACCATCATCAACACTTCAACCATCAACCTTACACTGCTACTACCATCAACACTACATTACCATCAACACTACCACCGTCAACTCTACACTACCATCAACATCACCACCATTAACACTACACAACTACCATCAACACTACTACCATCAACACTAATCTAATACCATCAAAACTACCACCATCAACACTACACTACTATCATCAACACTTCACTACCACCATCAACATTACTACCATCAACACTACACTAATACCATCAACACTACCACTATCGACGCTACAACACTTCCACTATCAACAGTACTCTACTATCCTCAACACTACTACCATCAACATTACCATCATCAACACTACACTCCCATCAACACTATACAACTACCATCAATATTGCTACCATCACCACTACCACCATCAACACTACCACCATCAACACTACCACCATCAACACTACCACCATCAACACTACCACCATCAACACTACCACCATCAACACTACCACCATCAACACTACTACCATCAACACTACACTACTTTCATCAACACTACACTACTTCCATCAACACTACACTACTACCATCAACACTACACTACTACAATCAACACTACACTACTACCATCAACACTACACTACTACCATCAACACTACACTACTACCATCAACACTACACTACTACCATCAACACTACACTACTACCATCAACACTACACTACTACCATCAACACTACACTACTTCCATCAACACTACACTACTACTTTCAACACTACACTGATATCATCAACACTACCATCAACACTACTCTGCTATTATCAACACTACACTACAACCATTATCACTACACTACACTGCTACCATCAATACTACCACCATCATCATCGACACTACACTACTACCATCAACACTGCACTACAACCATCATCACTACACAACTACCATCAGCACAACAATGCCACCATCAACACTACTACCATTAATGCTACCACAAACAACACTATACTATCATCAACTCTACACTATCACAATCAACACTACTACCATCAACACTATATTAACACCATCAACAGTACACTGCCAGCATCAACACCACACTGCCACCATCAACACTACGCTACCACCATCAACACTACACAACCACCACTAACACTACTCTGCCACCATTAGCAATATGCTACAACCATCAACTCTATGCTTCCACCTTCAACACTATACTACAGTCAACTCTATACTACCACAAGCACTATACTACCATCAACACTACCACCTTCTGCACTATACTACCATAAACATTATACCAGCATCAGCACTATACTACCATCAACACTATACCACCATCAGCACAATACTACCATCAACACTATACCACCATCAGCATTATACTACCATCAACACTATACCACCATTAGCACTGTACTATCTGCATCAGCATTATACTACCATCAACACTATACTACCACCATCAGCACTATACTACCATCAACACTATACTACCACCATCAGCACTATACTACCATCAGCACTATACTACCACTCTCAGCACTATACCATCAACACTATACCACAATCAGCACTATACTACCATCAACACTATACTACCACCATCTGCACTACACCACCACCACACATCCACCATCTGCACTATGCTACCATCAAGACTATACTACCACCATAATCACTATATTTTCATCAACAATGCGCTACCGCAATCAGTACTATACTTCCAACATCACTATATTTCTACCTCAGCACTACACTACCACCATCATATGCTGTCACCATCAGCACTGTTCTGCCACAATCAATAACCAAGTTCACTAATTTATCACAAATAATATATTTTACCTGACTTCCTGAAGAACAGAAGTGTACTGAAGTCGAAAATTTTCTGAATGTTACAAAGTCGTAGGAAATTATGAAAAGTTATTGCAGCATGAAAGGTAACAAGAGGAAAATCTCTGACACAGAAGAGAATGAAAACGAACTTCAGAAAAAGAAAAGTAGGGGTGAGATAATTGATTATAATCAAGATTAAGGTAAAATTTAGGAATTACCATCAAACTCAAGTGTTAAGAGGAAAGTCTCTGACACAGAAGAGAACGAAAACGAACCCCAGAAAAAGAAAAGGGGTGAGATAATTGATGATAAGCAAAATGAAGGTAAAATTTAGGAATTACCGTCAAACTCAAGTGTTAAGAGGAAAGTCTCTGACACAGATGAGGCTGAGCACCATCAACAGGAAAAGAAAAGTAGAGGTGAGAATGTTGACAGTGAAGGGAGGAAAAATGTTGGAGAAATGTAAAATGATGAGAGAAATAAGCAAAATGAAACTAGAACTAGCTAATCATCATATGGCTATGGTGACACAATATTTAGAGAACTCCTCACATAATATGCTAAGCGTGAGGGCATAAAGGTTCTTAGTAAGAGTGAGGTAGGCAAAATGTTTGAAGACGCAAATGTTAAAGAACTCGGCAAGGGCGGCTACGGAGAATGCTGGAGAGCTAAGTGCAAGGAAGGTGACTTAGTAAACAAAAAGTTCCAAGGCAGAACCCCATATCTAGACTTATATAATGAAGTTCTGGCTCTGTTTAAAGTTAATGGAGTTTTTGGCTTTTAATAGATTTATGCTGTTTGCCCAAAACTTCGGCTGTTAATTACTTATTATGCTGGACAAACTTTATCAGCCTATGCCCGAAGGGGCAGACTGCAACTCAAGAATTTTCTCCAGATCATGAATAGCTTAGCTGCTAACTTCCATAAATTGCTTTCCTTTTAACTTGCACATAACGATGTAAAAGGTAATAATATCTGTGTTCAGCGAACATCAAAGGGGATTAGATGCACTGTAATAGATTTTGGGATGGCGTCAACCCTGTGTTCCACGCCATTATTTAAGAAGCCCTTAACAGATAAATAGAAAGTGCCTTGGATGGCACCAGAGGTTACTAGTGCCATTCCAAGTACCCGTACATCCGATACTTACAGTTTAGCATATATGTTTAGAAAACTTGCATTCAGGTCTTCTATTTCACTCCCGGATGAGATAAACCAATGGATTAGAGAAGGATTGAGACAAAACCCTGAGCTGCGGCCAACTCTCACTCGCTTGCAAAGTATAATTAATTGATCCGCAAGATGTTAGTGATTGAGAACCGTGTGTTATGCAGTTTTCTGCATTGTTGCATTTAATGGCGTTGTGGAAAAGTGCCTAATAATTTTATATAAGTCATCATTTTGTGGGCAGTTTTATAGAATGAAGCCTCAGCTCGACTGTTATTTTTATAAGCAGTGCGAGTATGGGTATAGTGTCATAGTGTTTGGTAACGCGGTCTGTGCGTGGGACAGGGCTGCCAGTTTTTTCGTATGTTGGTACAGAATTTGTTTAATTTAATACCTCTCTACGTTTGTTACGACGCCCGATATTTTTAATGCCTTTAAGGAATTTTGCGTTAATGTTTTTAAAGTTTGCTAAGAAGCTTCCAAGTTATAGTTTTTAAGAACAACAGACATTTCTATCAAACAACTTGTTCTGGTAGATTGAGATTACGATACTCAAGTTAGAAAAACAATGGTCAAATTTGTAATGCTTTTAGAAATTAAACACTCGACTGCTCTTGGAATTTATAAATGTATAGAGGCATTTTTAAACAGTAATGAAATCAATCATTGAAAGCATTATAGGATTTTCCAGTGATAATGCTATTGTTGTGTTGAGAAGCAGAGGAGGAGTCTAGTATCTCTTAAATCCCCAAATCTTCCTACAACTTGGTGTTCACATTCTACAAGATTGATGGACTGAACACATCGACTCCAGGCTGAGGGACTGATTGCCTCATGCTCCTCCTCTCCTTGCGCCTTCCTCTTTGTATTGGACTGATGAAGCCACTGTGTGGCGAGGCGTTTCCTGAATGAGGATTCCCATATGCTGCATAAGTGTCTCAATCTTTAGCTTTAGGTAGATGTCGTTTTGATAAGGACCTGCCTCGTATGGGCCAGTAGGCCTTCTGCAGTGTTCCTACATTCTTATGTTTATGTTCTTAATAGTTCAGAGAACCGACGAGACTGACTGGCTGATTACACCGACTCAAGGCTGAGGGACTGATTACCTCAAACTCCTGTTCTTCACCAATCCACTTTGTATGGACTGATGAAGCCACTCTGTGGCGAAATGTTTTCTCATTAATGATACCAAAGTGTTGCACATGTGTCTTATTTATCAACCTAGTGTTTGCCATTCATTACACTAGTGTGATTCTAAAACCCGCTCGTAATTGAGCAATAGTCTAAAGCAGCTTTCTGCACTGTCGTATATAATGGCAATGTTGAAAAGTGCCCAATAATCTGTTAAATACTGTAATCAATTTATGGGCACTTTAATAGAATGAAATCTCAGTATGACTATTCTCGTTTTTGAGATGTGTGAGTATGGGGCAAATTGGTAAGTGCATGCTACCACAATCAGTACAATACTTCCGTCATCACTATATTTCCACCATCAACACTATACTGGCACAATAACTAAGTTGAATAATTTATCTCAGATAAGACAGGTAAAATATACCATTTGTGATAAATTATTCAACTTAGTTATTGTGCCAGTATAGTGTTGATGGTGGAAATATAGTGATGACGGAAGTATTGTACTGATTGTGGTAGTATTTATCTCTAGACTGAAAGTCAGAAAGTTTTCCTAAATATAGCATTGATATTTAAAATTACAACGGTATGAAGGTGATAAAAGTCCCTGACACAGTGGAGGTCGATGACCATTCACAGAAAAGGAAAAGAAGAGGTGAGATTATTAATGGTAATCAGAAAAATCAGAGTTAAAATAAGGGATTACCATCTAAGACAAGTGTTACGAGGAAAGTCTCTGAAACAGATAAGGATGAGAGCCAACCCCAGAAAAAGAAAAGAAGGGGAGAGATAATTGATGTTGATAAGCAAGATGGAGGTAAAATTTAGGAATTACCATCAAACTCTAGTGTTAAGAAGAAAGTCTCTGACACAGATGAGGGTGAGGACCATCATCAGGAAAAGTAGAGGTGAGAATGTTGACAGTGAAAGGAGGAGAAATGTTAACGGTGAAATGTAGAATAATTATGGTAATGAGAAGCAAAATAAATGTGAAACTAATTGTCACCTGTTTGGGTGACATAATATTTAGAGAAGTCATCACAGAATTTGCCAAGAGTAAGGTTATAAAGGTTCTTATTAAGAAGCAGGTACGCAAAATGTTAGAAGACACAAATGTTAAAGTACTCGGCATAGGCGGCTACGGAGTAAGTGCGAGGAAGGTGATTTAGTACTGAAAAAGTTCATAGGTAGAAACTCTTATCAAGACTTCTATAATGAAGTTCGGGCTCTATATAGAGTTAATGGACTTTCTGGTTTTTAAAATATTTATGCTGTTTGCCCAAAACTCCGGCTGCTAATAAGATTATTATGCTGGACAAGCTTTATGGGCTTATGCCCTGAAGGGCAGACTACAACTCAAGACTCTTCTTCAAAGTCTTGAATAGCTTAGCTGCTAACTACCAGAGATTGCTTTCCAACGATGTCAAAAGTAATAACATTTGTGTTCGTAAAACACCGCAGGGGATTAAATGCATTGTGATAGATTTTGGTATGCCGTCAACCCTGTATTCCACGCCACTGTTAAAGTATCCCGCAATGTAGGAACTGCAGTGGATTGCACCAGAGGTTACCAGTGCCATGCCAAGCACCCGTACATCCGATACTTACAGTTTAGCATACATGTTTAGATAACTTTCACTCATGTTCTCTATTTCACTCCCGGATGAGATCAACCAAATGATAAGAGAAGGATTGAGAAGAAACCCTGAGCGACGGCCAACGCTCACTCGCTTGCAAATTATAACTAAACGTCTGCCAGACGTTAGTGGTTGAGAACATGTGTTAAGCAGTTTTCTGCATTGTCGTATAAAATGGCAATGTGGAAAATTGCCCCATAATTTTTTATATGTAATCAATTTGTGGGCACTTTAATGGAATGAAGACTCAGCATGACCATTCTCGGGCATAGTGTGAGGGTGAGTGTGTGATTAAGCGGTCAGTATATGGGATACAGGAACGTGCGGACCATATGGAGTGAAGTAAGTTTTTTTTTTTTTTTTTTTTTTTAGGGGGAGGAGATTCTTTGTGCTAACCTGGATCCTGTTATGGACCTGGTCCTATGTTTGAGTTATTGTCAGTGTGTTGGGTTAGAGCTGGATACAAAGATTATTTAGTAAGATATTACGAAGAGTTGTGTTAGGGCGCCCGCCCGAGTCTACCCTAATGTATATTTATTTTGTCCTATTGTTAATTAACTACTAGTAGCATACCAGTTGTTGTTATTCTGTGAGAAGTGATGAAGCCCGGCTGAGTGTTCTGTATAGTCTTTTGTACATATTATGGATATTAAATGTGTATTTATCTTATCCCGAGTTAGCATATCCTTCCAGATAATCAAACCTACAGTAGTCATCGCTTAGTTTAACACTTAAGAAATTACAAATATGGCCCTAGACAAGGATTTTTACTTCTCTAAGTTGCATTTTATTTTTCAACACCAGGACAGTGAGGGCAGTTTTTATTTCCAATGCTGATTACCAGTAGAAAGACGATTGTGCAGGATATTAGATGCTGACGACAATTACAGTGATGGTGCATAAGATAGTGGATGCTGAATACCGGTAAAGAAAATGGTGAGTAGGATAGTGAATAGTGAGTATCAGTAGAGGATGGTGTGTATTATAATAGACGCTCAAGAGTATTAAAGTTCTGGTGTATAAGATTGCACCGGTAGTAACTAATGCATTACCAGCCAACCTCAATCATGTTTAAGAGAATTGCAGGCTTGTAGCGTTTAAACCTCCCTGATGGAATTTAAGAAATGGTATGAGAAAAGACCCTGTCCGATGGCCAGGGACCCTGTTCGACGGCCAGGGACCCTGTTCGACGGCCAGGGACCCTGTTCGACGGCCAGGGACCCTGTTCGACGGCCAGGGACCCTGTTCGACGGCCAGGGACCCTGTTCGACGGCCAGGGACCCTGTTCGACGGCCAGGGACCCTGTGCGACGACCAGGGACCCTATGCGACGGCCAGGGACCCTTTGCGATGGCCAGGGACCGCGTGCGATGGAAAGGGACCGCATGCAACTGCCAGGGACCCTCTGCAACGGTCAGTGACCCCGTGCGACGGCCAGGGACCCTCTGCGACGGCCAGGGACCCCGTGCGACGGCCAGATACCGCGTGCAACGGCCAGGGACACAGTGCGAAGGCCAGGGACCCTGTGCGATGGTCATGGACCCCGTGCGACGGCCAGGGACACCGTGCGACGGCCAGGGACCCCGTGCAACGGCCAGGGACACAGTGCGAAGGCCAGGGACCCCGTGCGATGGCCATGGACCCCGTGCGACGGCCAGGGACACCGTGCGACGGCCAGGGACCCCGTGCGACGGCCAGAGACCCAGTGCAATGGAAAAATTCAGTCGTTCACAAGACATTAATGTTGTATTCTAGTTGATAATGATATCAAGGTTGAAAATGGATTGAATAAAGATTTTTGATAACGGAACTGGGTTTGAGGAGAACCTGTCTAGTATGAGTCAGTAGACCTTCTGCTGTGCTTCACCATTCTTAGGCTCTTGTGTACTTATTCACTTTTGTTAGTCAGTTTTATTTCGAATTTTATTGTTCTCAAGTGTTTATTTTTATTATTCACAGTTTTATCGTCATTTTCAAATTAATCATCATTCTCAGTTTTTCCTCTGGTGACGACGTGGTGGTAGTGATGGTGTGGTGGTAGTGGTGGTAGTGGTGGTTGTGGTGGTAGTGATGGTGTGGTGGTAGTGGTGGTTGTGGTGGTAGTGGTGGTTGTGGTGGTAGTGATGGTGTGGTGGTAGTGATGGTGTAGTGGAAGTGATGGTGTGGTGGTAGTGATGGTGTGGTGGTAGTGATGGTGTGGTGGTGGCGATGGTGTGGTGGTAGTGATGGTGCGGTGGTAGTGGTGTGGGACGATCGGGTGGTGATCGTGTGGTGGATGTGTTGGTGTAGTGGTTGTGATGGCATCACCATCACTATGTTAATACTTTCAAAACTTAAGACCACCATCAGCACTATAAAACCATTATCGAAACTAAACTGTCACGAATAACAATAAACTACATAAACTACAATAAACTACCATCAACAACCATCATCATTGTATTATTACCATCTACACAATACTACTACCATCAATATTATACTACCACCAACAAAATTCCACCACCACTAAAACTTTACTGCCACCATCAATATACTACTATCATCAGCACTATACTACCACTAACAGCACTATACTAAAACCATCAATACTGTGCTACTATCACCATGAACCACTATCACCACTATACTACTACCACCACCACCAACAATACTATCACTATCAACAATATACTGCCATCATCAACATTATAATACTACCATCAACACTATTCTGCAAAAATTTCACTACTTCCATCATCACTATATTTCTACCATCAGCACTAAACTGGCACAATCATTAAGAAAGTCGCAGTAAATAATAAAATTATAAAAGTATGAAAAGTGTTAAGAGGAAAGTCACTGACACAGTGAAGGTCGATGACCAACCCCAGAAAAAGAAAAGAAGAGGTTAGGTTATTGATGGTAATAAGAATCAGAGTTAAAATAAAGAATTACCATCTAAGTCAAGTGTTAAGAGGAAAGTCACTGACACAGTGAAGGTCGATGACCAACCCCAGAAAAAGAAAAGAAGAGGTGAGGTTATTGATGGTAATAAGAATCAGAGTTAAAATAAAGAATTACCATCTAAGTCAAGTGTTAAGAAGAAAGTCACTGACACAGTGAAGGTCGATGACCAACCCCAGAAAAAGAAAAGAAGAGGTTAGGTTATTGATGGTAATAAGAATCAGAGTTAAAATAAAGAATTACCATCTAAGTCAAGTGTTAAGAAGAAAGTCACTGACACAGATGAGAATGAAAACGAACCCCAGAAAAAGAAAAGAAGGGGTGAGATAATTGATGTTAATAAGCAAGATGAAGGTAAAATTTAGGATTTAAAATCAAACTCAAGTGTTAAGAGGAAACTCTCTTACACAGATAAAAGTGAGGACCATGAAGAGAAAAAGAAAAGAAGGGGTGAGAATGTTGACAGTGAAAGTAGGAAAAATTATAATAATGATAGTAATGAGAAGCGAAATCAATCTGAAATTATCTAATTGTCACCTGAATTTGGTGACATAATATTTAAAGAGCTCCTCACATAATTTGCTAAGCGTGAGGACGTAAAGCTTCTTAGTAAGAGTGAGGTAGGGAAAATGTTTGAAGACGCAAATGTTAAAGAACTCGGCAAGGGCGGCTACGGAGAATGCTGGAGAGCTAAGTGCGAGGAAGGTGACTTAGTACTGAAAAAGTTCAAAGGCAGAACCCCATATCAAGACTTATATAATGAAGTTCGGCTTCTGTTTAGAGTTGATGGTCTTTTTGGCTTTTAACAGATTTATGCTGTTTGTGCTAAACTCCGGCTGCTAATTACTTATTATGCTGGACATACTTTATCGGCCTATGCCCGAAGGGGCAGAGTGCAACTGAAGCATTTTCTCCAAATCATGAATAGTTTATCTGCTAATTTCCGCAGATTGCTTTCAACTTAACTGGCACACAACGATATCAAAGGTAGTAACATATGTATTCGCAAGACACCGCAGGGGATTAGATGCACTGTGATAGATTTTGGTATGGCGTCAACCCTGTATTCCACACCACTATTCAAGAAACCCATAAATGCTAAGTAGAAGGAGAAACTGCCCTGGATGGCACCAGAGGTTACTAGTGCCATGCCAAGCACCCGCACATCCGATACTTATAGTTTAGCATATATGTTTAGAAAACTTAAATACATGTCCTCTATTTCACTCCCTGATGAGGTTAACCAGTGGATAAGAGAAGGACTGAGACGAAACCCTGAGCAGCGGCCACCGCTCGCTCGCTTGCAGAAAATTATTAATCGTCTGCAAGACGATAGAGGTTGAGAACGATGTGTTATGCAGTTTTCTGCACAGTCATACATTGTGATAAGGTGCCCCATAATTTTTTAAATAATGTCATTATTAAATGGAGAGTTAGAGGTATTGGGAAGATGGAAGGAATATTTTGAGGAATTGTTAAATGTTGATGAAGATAGGGAAGCTGTGATTTCGTGTATAGGGCAAGGAGGAATAACATCTTGTAGGAGTGAGGAAGAGCCAGTTGTGAGTGTGGGGGAAGTTCGTGAGGCAGTAGGTAAAATGAAAGGGGGTAAGGCAGCCGGGATTGATGGGATAAAGATAGAAATGTTAAAAGCAGGTGGGGATATAGTTTTGGAGTGGTTGGTGCAATTATTTAATAAATGTATGGAAGAGGGTAAGGTACCTAGGGATTGGCAGAGAGCATGCATAGTTCCTTTGTATAAAGGCAAAGGGGATAAAAGAGAGTGCAAAAATTATAGGGGGATAAGTCTGTTGAGTGTACCTGGTAAAGTGTATGGTAGAGTTATAATTGAAAGAATTAAGAGTAAGACGGAGAATAGGATAGCAGATGAACAAGGAGGCTTTAGGAAAGGTAGGGGGTGTGTGGACCAGGTGTTTACAGTGAAACATATAAGTGAACAGTATTTAGATAAGGCTAAAGAGGTCTTTGTGGCATTTATGGATTTGGAAAAGGCGTATGACAGGGTGGATAGGGGGGCAATGTGGCAGATGTTGCAAGTGTATGGTGTAGGAGGTAGGTT
Source organism: Cherax quadricarinatus (assembly GCF_038502225.1). Lineage (NCBI taxonomy): Eukaryota > Metazoa > Arthropoda > Malacostraca > Decapoda > Parastacidae > Cherax > Cherax quadricarinatus. The sequence goes on from NW_027195032.1 coordinate 185,861, forward strand.
ACTGAAAGCAGTGAAGAGTTTTTACGAGGATAGTGAGGCTCAAGTTAGAGTATGTAGGAAAGAGGGAAATTTTTTCCCAGTAAAAGTAGGCCTTAGACAAGGATGTGTGATGTCACCGTGGTTGTTTAATATATTTATAGATGGGGTTGTAAGAGAAGTAAATGCGAGGGTCTTGGCAAGAGGCGTGGAGTTAAAAGATAAAGAATCACACACAAAGTGGGAGTTGTCACAGCTGCTCTTTGCTGATGACACTGTGCTCTTGGGAGATTCTGAAGAGAAGTTGCAGAGATTGGTGGATGAATTTGGTAGGGTGTGCAAAAGAAGAAAATTAAAGGTGAATACAGGAAAGAGTAAGGTTATGAGGATAACAAAAAGATTAGGTGATGAAAGATTGAATATCAGATTGGAGGGAGAGAGTATGGAGGAGGTGAACGTATTCAGATATTTGGGAGTGGACGTGTCAGCGGATGGGTCTATGAAAGATGAGGTGAATCATAGAATTGATGAGGGAAAAAGAGTGAGTGGTGCACTTAGGAGTCTGTGGAGACAAAGAACTTTGTCCTTGGAGGCAAAGAGGGGAATGTATGAGAGTATAGTTTTACCAACGCTCTTATATGGGTGTGAAGCGTGGGTGATGAATGTTGCAGCGAGGAGAAGGCTGGAGGCAGTGGAGATGTCATGTCTGAGGGCAATGTGTGGTGTGAATATAATGCAGAGAATTCGTAGTTTGGAAGTTAGGAGGAGGTGCGGGATTACCAAAACTGTTGTCCAGAGGGCTGAGGAAGGGTTGTTGAGGTGGTTCGGACATGTAGAGAGAATGGAGCGAAACAGAATGACTTCAAGAGTGTATCAGTCTGTAGTGGAAGGAAGGCGGGGTAGGGGTCGGCCTAGGAAGGGTTGGAGGGAGGGGGTAAAGGAGGTTTTGTGTGCGAGGGGCTTGGACTTCCAGCAGGCATGCGTGAGCGTGTTTGATAGGAGTGAATGGAGACAAATGGTTTTTAATACTTGACGTGCTGTTGGAGTGTGAGCAAAGTAACATTTATGAAGGGATTCAGGGAAACCGGCAGGCCGGACTTGAGTCCTGGAGATGGGAAGTACAGTGCCTGCACTCTGAAGGAGGGGTGTTAATGTTGCAGTTTAAAAACTGTAGTGTAAAGCACCCTTCTGGCAAGACAGTGATGGAGTGAATGATGGTGAAAGTTTTTCTTTTTCGGGCCACCCTGCCTTGGTGGGAATCGGCCGGTGTGATAATAATAAAAAAAATGTCATTAGTTTGTGGGCACTTTTATAGAATGAAACCTCAACATGACCATTCTGTTTTTTGAGCAGTATGATGAGTATGGGCAGTGTCACGGTGTATGTGAGGCAAAGCGGTCAGTGTTTGGTAACATGGTCAGTGTTTGGTAACGTTGTCAGTGTTTGGTAACGTGGTCAGTGTTTGGTAACGTGGTCACTGTGTATTAACGTGGTCAGTGTGTGTGGTATCAGGATGTGGAACACATGGAGCTAAGTGTTCTCAACTGTTTTGTTATAAACCTCAGGCTGTAGGCTTTTTTGTGTGGGGGAGGGGGCTATTTTCATGGTAACCTGGGTCCTGTTAAGGACCTGACTTTGTGGTTGAGTGGTTGTCAGTGTGTTGGGCGAGACTTGGAAACAAATAATAATAATATCTTTATTTGCTACAAGTATATGTACAAGGTATACAGACCATAGCTGACATCAATAACAAAATACCATATAGAAAGCCCCTTGTTATGCTGAGCATTTCCTGTATATTGGGTTATTGTCATAGGATGCGACCCACACCAGTCAACTAACACCCAGGTACCCATTTTTCTGATGGGTGAACATAGACAACCGGTGTAAAGAAACACGCCCAATGTATCTACCAGCGCTGGGAATCGAACGCAGACCCTCGTTGTATGAAGTGAGAGCTTCAGCGATCTGGCCACTGGGCACCGATCTGGCCACGGGGCACCGATCTGGCCACGGGGCACCGTTCTGGCCATGGGGCATCGATCAGGCCACGGAGCTAGGCCAGACGGGTCTAGCCTAATGTTTGTTTATGTTCTATCCGGCTGCGTATTATGGCTAATAAATGTACATTCATCTAATAGTAAGTTTTTATGTCCTACCACGTTATCAAACTTACAGTAGTGATCGCTTAATTTAGCACTTTTCGAGATTACAAATACGGTCCTGAGGTGGTTTATTTTGTATATGCCTCTAGACAAGGATTTGACTTCCCTAGGCTCCATTTTATTTTTTAACACCAAAAGGCAGATTTTATTTCCTATGCTGATAACCAGTAGAAAGGCGATGTGCTGGTTATTAGATGCTGAGGAATATTGCAGTGATAGTGGATGATGAGTACCGGTAGAGAAAATGGTGCGTAGGATAGTGAATACTGAATACCAGTAGAGAGGGTGTGTTTTATAATAGATACAGAGGAGTATTAGTGCCGGTGCTTAGGATTGCTCCGGAAGTAACTAATGCAGTTTGTAATACAGTTTGGCAAACATGTTAAAGAGAGTGGTAGGCTTGTAGGCTTTAAACCTCTCTGATGTCGTTTAAGGAATGGTATGAGAAAAGACCCTGTGCGATGGCCAGAGACCCCTTGCAACGGCCAGAGAACCCGTGCGACGGTATAAATTCCTACCAACAATATTATACTACCACCATCAGCACTATTCCACCGCTATTAAAACTTTACTACCACCATTAATATACCACTATCATCAGCACTATACTACCACTATCAGCACTATACTACCACTATCAGCACTATACTAAAACCATCAATACTGCGCTACCACCACCACCAACACTACTATATAGCACCATGAACCACCATCAACACTATACTACCACCACCACCATCAACACTACTATCACTATCAACAATATACTGCCACCGCCAATATTATACTACTTCCATCAACACTATTCTGCAAACTACACTACTACCATCAACAGTATGTTACCACCCTTGACACTATGCTACCACCATCAGCACTTATACTACTACCATCCTCACTATATTTCCACCATAAGCACTATACTTGCACAACATGACTCGTGAAATCGTAATGACACGATTGCAAACAATCCATACCACGAGTGGAGTTTGAACCCGCGATCAGAGAGTCTCAAAGCAGGAGTTTTGAGACTCTCTGATCATGGGCTCAAACCCCACCCGTGATATGGATTACTGGCTCAATCAAAAACCAAGCTCACTCATTTATCTCAAATAATATATTTTACCTGATTTCTCTGAGAAAGAAGCATTTCTTACCTCAAAATAGGTAGTTCGTAGAAAGTAATGTAATATTTTAACCGTATGAAAGGTATTAAGAGGAAAATCCCTGACAAAGTGGAGGTTGATGACCAACCCCAGAAAAAGAAGAGAAGATGTGAGATTATTGATGATAATAAAAATGAGAGTGAAAATAAGGTATTACGATCTAATTAATGTTTTAAGAGGAAAATCTCTGACACAGATGAGAACGAAAATGAACCCAAGAAAAAGAAAAGAAGGGTTGAGATAATTGATGGTAATAAAAATGAGAGTGAAAATAAGGTATTACGATCTAATTAATGTGTTAAGAGGAAAATCACTGACACAGATGAGAACGAAAATGAACCCAAGAAAAAGAAAAGAAGGGTTGAGATAATTGATGGTAATAAGCAAGATGTAAGTAAAATTTAGGAATTACCATCAAACGCAAGTGTTAAGAGGAAAGTCTCTGACACAGATAAGGGTGAGGACCAACAGGAAAAAAAAAGTTTGGGTGAGAATGTTGACTGCGAAAGTGTGAATAACGTTAATTGTGAAATTTAGAATGATGACAGTAATGAGAAGCAAAACGAAAGTATAACTAACTAATTCTCACATGACTTTGGTGACATAGCATTTAGAGAGCTCCTCACATAATTTGATAAGCGTGAGGGCGTGAAGCTTCTTAGTAAGAGTGAGGTAGACAAAATGTTTGAAGACGCAAATGTTAAAGAACTCGGCAAGGGCGGCTACGGAGAATGCTGGAGAGCTAAGTGCCAGGAGGGTGATTTAGTTGTGAAAAAGTTCGTAGGTAGATCCTCATTTCAGAACTTCTGTCATGAAGTTCGGGCTCTTTGTAGGGTTAATGGACTTTTTGGCTTTTAACAGATTTATGCTGTTTGCCCAAAACTCCGGATGTTAATTACTTATTATGCTGGAGAATCTTTACTTACTTACGCCCATAGGTGTAGACTGCAGCTCAAGAAGACTTTTCTCCAAATCATGAATAGCTTAGCAGCTAACTTCCACACCTTGCTTTCTTGTCAGCTGGCACACAACGATGTCAAAGAAAGTAACATCTGTGTTTAGGAAACATCACAGGGGATTAGATGCATTGTGATCGATTTTGGGATGGCGTCAGCCCTGTGTTCCTCTCCCATATTCATGAGACCCATGAATGATGAATAGAAGTAGGAAACGCCCTGGATAGCACCAGAGGTTACTAGTGCCATGCCAAGCACTCCCACGTCAGATATTTACAGTTTAGCATACATGTTTTAAACACTTTCATCCCTGTACTGTATTTTAGTCCCCAATGAGGTCTAGCAATGGATAAAAGAAGGCCAAAGACAAAACCCTGAGCTACGCCCATCGCTCACGTGCTTGCAAAATATTATAAAGCGTTTGCAAGACAACACTGGTTGAAAATCATTGCAGTGAGGACAAATTTTGTCCTATGCTGATGAGTACTTGAGTGAAGATTTGCTAAGTATCAGTGTAGCAGCTTACATTAACCCCCTGCTAAACTATTTTGGGTTAAAGTGAGCTAGCCTGTTTTGTACCCCAGGGTGTAAAACAGGCTAGCCCAAAATATATGTTGAGAAATGGTTTACCAGCTAAGGTTAAAGTTTAAATATAGGGGGAACTTTTTTTTTTTTATATTTTATTTAAAACAATACAATACATTAAATAGATAAAAGAACACATTATCAGTTCTTACACAGAATTATAAATTTCATTAACAAAACACACAGACATTTAACTTTGTGCTAACACAAACTGACCCTCATCCCCAATGCATGATATCCCATGCACCTATGTTAAGCAAGAACACGACTACATTACAATATGCATTATTATTATTATTATTAACAAAGACGCACCAAGCCTACAATATGCATTTATATTCCACTTTGTTATTTATATATTAATAATCCTTATACGTTTAATAGATTAACGTATTTTATTGAAAGTAAAGCAAATACAAGATGATTATAAAACACAGAACCGATTAATACACAAGAATCCAACACAATGACACCTCAACCAGGTCGTCTAAATACATGCAAAAGAGTAATATTACATAGAACAATGTAACACTGCCAAGTCAAACACATACACTGGTATTACACTCCCCAGACTTTGATTTTTTTTTTTTATTTTTTTTTTTTTTTTTTTTTTTTTTTTTTTTTTTTTTTTTTTTTTTTTTTAGAAACCTTACAAAAGTACAAAGGATGCATAATAAAGTACAGGAATACAAAACATTCTTTTGTTCTACTAGTACCAGGTTATTCCTTGCGGGAACAAGTATTATAACATCTTGTTATAGCAAAACAATACACGCTAAGACAAACCTCACTAAAGTTTATCAGTCATTAATAGTTGCCGCCGGCCATTGTACCCAAAGAAAACACCAAAAAGAAACTTTACATAGTTTAACAATATAAACTGAATACCTGACATGTCCTATTACAACAAAAACATCATACAAATTTACAACATCACAAGATTAACCAAAACTACCATAACCACTACAAAACAAAACCCTAACATACCCGCTATGACAGGGTACAGATTATTGGTTAAGTTATGGTACATTAGATCCTAACCAATAAGAACCCGGAAGGAACGTATGATTCCTTACACAATAACCATAGAGAAACAGTATTTTACTATTATTAATATGTTAACCCTCTAATACAATAATGTTGATACAGAAAACAGAACAACATGCATGTAAAATACAATAATAAAAGAATCCAAAACAAGTATTTATAACAAACCTCGGCACATTAAAGGGTTTATAACCAAACCCTATACATAATTATACCTCCCACATATGTATATAAACCGAAAATCTTGTCCACAAGACTTGGTTGGTTTAACCCCATAAAAACATGGTATAGACCCAAAACCTATACATACACTTAAATTTTTTCACATAGAACCTTCATCTGACAATAAAAGTTAAACATAAGACTAGAGAAGTAATAAGGATAAGGCTGCTGTAATGTGCCAGTCCCAAAAGAACTGACACGTATCTCAGAAAAATTTTGTGTTGATACCAACGTGCCAATCTAATTACTTAAAAACGAGATCCTAAGGGCTCGGTATCCTGGCTTTCGAGGAAATTTTAAACCCAGTGAACATAACCATCAGGCTTAGAAATATAACCCTGGAAACCACACTTATATCTCACTATGACAAACATTCTCGTGAAACATGGCGTACCATCCATACCTAATTCTCACTACCTTCCTCTTACACACTACATCAGTTCCAGAGAAAACCAAAAACAATCCCCCCCTTTACATCCCCCCATAAGGAGACCACTCCTTTGTCCATCCTCAGGGACCCTGCCTAAGGGAACCCACAGTGAGATTCCTATAACCTTCCGGGAAACTTTTTTCCCAAGACGCCCCATAAACCAACTTATTCCTACACTTCGTCCTATATAATCTGGCCGCCAACGCTTTTATCCTCATATCACCCCTTAATCCCCTCATTCCCCATGAAATGTCCAGATAATCCACTATGATATACATTATAGCCCTTCCAACATCCCTAGGCACTCCCCTTACATCTAGTAGTAAAGCCCTTAAAAGCGGCAAACGACCCCCCCCCCAACAGTCTGATAACCCCACCCATCCATGATCTCACCCCCTCCAAGGAGGTACAAAAGAAGACCACATGAAACGCCGTTTCAACATCACCACAAAACTGACAAAAAGCCTCTTCCATAAACCCCATACAATGTAACACCTCCTTGGAAGCCAGAATCCCCATGATAAACCTATATACTAATTCTCTTACTCTAGCCGGTATCAGAAGCTTACTAAAATCTTTCCAAATAACCCCCCAATCATACGTTGGATACACGGCTACCCCTTGCATAATTCCTTGACCTTTCACTACCCTCACCAACCGTTTCACTTTGATTTTATCCACCTGTTGCAATGTCAATAAAAATCGCAACATATCTTCACAAACCCTTAATTCCTTCCCACTCCACCATTTACGTGCCTCCTCCATAACTCTTCCTACTTTAGCTCCCCTCACACCCCCTTCCCTCATATACCTCCACTTGATATATACAGCCATTACTCTCAGTCCTAAAGGCAACAAACCTAAACCCCCTCTCCGAACATCCGTCATAACTACCTCCTTACTTAACCATGCCCTCCCAAATCCCCACACAAACTTCAGCACCCTCCTCTGCATTTCCACAATATCTCGTACCTCTAAGGGAAAAACCTCTGCCACCCCCCATACCTTGCTATAGACAAGTGAATTTACCACCACTACCCTCTGATGTAAAGCTAAGTCCCTCGCACTTAAACCTCCTAGTCTACTTAAAACCTTACCCGTGACAGACTCCGAATTTACCCTTCTGCATTCCTGCACTTCTGCCAAATACCATATCCCACATACCTTGATTCTGTCAACCACTGTCCATCCTAACAACATCCCCAAGCCCCCCCCTATCCAATTACCGACCTCTAGTAACCTTGATTTCACCGTATTAACTCTCATTCCGGTATTCATACCAAACATCTGAATCACTCTACCCACCCTCCTTAAATCCTCCTTACCCCTTAGCAAAACAGTAGTATCATCCACATACCCAACGATGCCCCCTTTGCACCCCACTTCCATCTCCTGATTGTTCATTACCCTCTCAACAGACTCATAAAAAGGATTCTGCACACACGCAAAGAGCAGCTGTGACATCGGACAGCCCTGCCTCAAACCTCTCTCCATTGGTACACTTTCACCCAACCTCCCATTGACCTGTACCCTCACCTCTGCCCCATCATACAGGGTGTTCACCCACCTCACTACCCCCTCCCGAAACCCCAACCTCTCTAAGCAAACCCCTAAGAAATCTCTGTCCACGCAATCATACGCATTCACCCAATCTAAACCTAGTATTCCCCCTCCCGTACATCTCTCTAGAAAATCCCTAATCAAACCATGTCCATCCCTCATCCTTCTTCCCGGAATTCCCAACTGTCCCCTATGTAACACTAAACCCAACACTTTCCTCATTCTGTTGCCCAAAACCTTAGCAAAAATCTTGTAATCCGAGCACATTAACGTAATCGCACGGTAATCATTCAAAACTCGGCATTCCCTCTTTTTGGGCACTAAAACCGTGACACCCGTTCTTTGTGATTTCCCCATCCTCCCACTACTTAACATACAATTCAAAACCCCCACCAGACAATGCCGTACACTCCCCCAATGATACCTATAAAAATCGTTTGGTATTCCGTCTATGCCTGGGGTTTTACCCTGGCACATCCCAAAAACTGCCTCCTCCACCTCCTCTACATTAATACTACCCTCGATTCTGTCACTGTCCTGCTCACTTAATACCCTATTAAACCCTTCATCCCCAAACCGTCCCTCACCCACTCCCCCACCAACCCTCCTCCACTTCTCCCTAAACCAAAAATCTGCATACAAACTAATATTTTCCGTGGTGGATAGGCCTTGACCCTCCTCAAAGCCGCCCCCCCCTTGTACCTGCCTCAATATACGCCAAGGTGGTCTTCGCCTGCCGTTCCTTAAACCTCCTTAATACAAAACCCGATGGCCTATCTCCCCTTAAGACATACTCCAACCCTGCCCTAACTCGAATTGCCTCAAATTTTTCATTGTGAATTTCCGCCAACCTATTTCGCAAACGTTCCATGTCCTGACTCCGCCCCACCCGTTCCTCTGCATAACAGTCATTTAACTGACCCTCAAGATAATTTTGTAGCTCCACCTAGCCATCTCCTTACCCCGTACTTTAAAAAATTTCGCAATTTCAACTTTAGCCCTCATTTCCCACCAATCCAGCAAATCCATTTCCATATTCCTAGTCTCCCAAAAGGATTTCCACCAATCTTCAAACCCCGTAGGGTCACCCTCGTCCCTAAGTAGCCTCACATTTAATTTCCAGTATCCTGCATAAACTCTCACTATGCCATCTACCCTCAAATCTGCTATAACAGCACGATGATCAGAAAAACCCACATCGATAGTCCTCACCCTCTCCACACCTATGCCCTGCCTAACATAAATCCTATCTAACCGTGCCTCATATCCCCTACGAATAAAAGTGTGCTCCACTCCATATCCCCTACTTCCCACCACATCTACCACTCCAACTTCTCGCAAAACATCCCGCAGAACCCCCAAAACACAACCCGCCCCCCTCGGAACCACATCACCCTTCCTAATGACACAATTCCAATCCCCACCAATCACCGTAAAAGTAGGTAAACCTCTCAAGTGATATACCAGAACCTCACGTACAAAATCCACCTTCACTCTAGTGTTACTAGTTGGTGGCATGTACACACCTACAAAACTAACCCTCCTGGCCCCCCAAAACCCATCCACCCTGACAACCCTCCCACCCCCCCCTCCTCCCAACCCAGGATACGCAAAGGACTGGTCTCCTTTACCGCCACAGCCACACCTCCTTTCAACCTCAAAGCATCACATGTAAACAACCTATAACCTTTCAACAACAACTCACATCCTAACCTATGGTTATGTTCCTGCAAAAAACAGACATCAATACTAAATCTCCTCAAAACCCACTCTAACCATACCCTCTTGACCTCGGTTTTAAGACCGTTTACATTGAAAGTTACACACCTGAATTTTACAAGAATGACGGCTTACCCCTGTGCCGCTGAGGCTTACTTGGTCCTCCTTTCATAGGTCTCGGTCCTTCTCTATCAATCCCTCGTTCCTGCCCTCCAACCCCTCCCTGTCCCTTCCCACCTAGCTTCCCATTGCCCCCCCCCCTCCTCCCGGACTTGCCTTTGCTACCACAGCTGCCCACATCTTCTTCCCAGGCCTCTGCGCTGGTGTGAGGACTTCGTCCATGTCTGATGCCCCCGCTGATCTCTTGCGGGAGCTACCCTCTACACACATTTCTTCTGCAACCACATCTTCTTGATGGACCTCCACCACCACATTGCTCTCCTTTCGAACCTCACTCAAGTCTTCCTTACCCTGCTTCTGTTCATCCATCACCTTGTCATCACCTGACCTCACATCACTTTCCACACCATGCTCCGACTCTTCCAAAAAATCCTTCAGCACAGCCTCCAAAATCCTGTCCTGAGCTGACTCTGCATTATCTAACGGTCTGTCTGACAGCGATATTCCTTTCCCCCCCGTTTCCACTGGCAGTGTAACACACGTCTCCAAAACCACCTCTGCCCTGTCGACCTCCTCACTCCATAGGCCTGTACCCCGGCTTTCCACTTCACCCGTCATAACATCCGTGGCTTCTAATGGCGTATCCACAGAAGCTGTCTCCTGACGCCTAGGGCCCTGTCTCCTGGGGCATTGTGCCACCATGTGCTCATAAGAGTCATATAAACGGCACGTCTTCCTCTGCCCCGCATAGTGTACAAAAACCTGTGTTCTATGGTTATGCAATGTAACATATGATGGTATCGGCCTCCTCAGGGTCATTTTCAGTGTGAAGGATCCTTCCGGCATCCCCTCATAAGGGCCGTCCCTCCACATTCCCATGCTCGTCGAGTGTACAGTCCCATAACCACTGAACACATCTTGTAGGCTGTAGGCTGTTGTCTCAAAAGGTACATTCCTTACCTTCACCCAAGTAAAATACTTAGACACATCATGCAAGCATACTTCCACTGCCGTGTTGATACTCATCCGCCTTTCTTGAAATTCGTCGACGATGGTAGAATAGAAGTCAGCCCTCATGAACTTCACGAAGACCCTTGACATACCATTCAGTGCCACACCATACAGCTCTTCATTGGGGATGCCATAACAGTCCCTGATAATGTTTGGCAGGAGAACGTTCATCGTGGCGTTGCTTAAAGATCCTCTAACCAGCTCAATGGAGACAGTATTTATGCGCCGGTACAGTCGGTCCGCCATCTTGGTGCTAATGCTATGTTTTCCTCACCAGGTGGCGTGCAAGAGAACCTATAGAAGCGTCCTCTCTCCCCGCAGGTCGAGAGACGAATGCAGCATATAGGGGGAACTTAGCTTGATAAGACAGCTATTGCCCACACAGCTGCCCCTGCAGGCTAGGTCTTGAGAAGCTGTCATAGACACTTGGCAATGGGCTGAAATGGAAATGTATTAATAATAAATTACCCCTAGGGGGTATGTCAGCGTATTTCCAAAACTGATTGCTGACTTGAAAACAAACTTGCGTGGACTCAAAGGTCCGCTTCTCACCGGGGTTTATGATAAGTTACTAATTCGTAACTTTGTACTCAACTGCACAGTCAATCGTACTCATTACGTATTAGTACACATACCTTGGAATATGTATCTGACCCATAGTTACACCCGGATATCCGATGACTTGATTGAAGAATAGTGTTCTTTGAAGAATTAAGCACTACACTCTGTTGGACCACAACACTCGTTGTTACACTGTTCGTCAAGAAATGTTTATTTATTCACAATCTGTTTACTAGAGAAGCTGATCACACTTCTCTGTAAGTGTTTATTGTGTTTTTTGAGACACTTTATTCACACTAACGTACAGATTAGTGTTCTTTGTTGGTTAATCCAGAGTCAGTGTGAGTCCCAGCCTCAGCAGGGTCAAAAGCAATCTGACCTTACAGCGTCTCCTTGCACGCCACTGCCCCTAGCACATAAAGGAAAAGCTGACCTCGTACTTTTTGCTTCCTTGCTAAACTTCCTCCCTGAAGTAAAGCAGAATGCTGGATTCTTTCTGTTTTAAGCACTGTGAGGGAAAAGTTCAATAGATAGGAGTAGAGAGGTAGTATATAGTAACAATAGTTTCATTGCCAGCTACTTGTTAAGGTAGGGTAAGTCAAGATCCTGCCTTTTTTCCCCTCCCCGAAAGTGATAGTGTCATTGCCGGCTACTTATTAAGGTAGGGTAAATCAAGCTCCCGCTATTCCCGCCTTTTTTCCCCCATCCCGAAAGTGATAGTTTGACTGCCGGCTGCTTGTTAATGTAGGGTCAGTCTAGCTCCCGCTATCCCTTCCCCTCCTTCCTCCCCCCCAAAAGGTGACGTGTGGGGCTCCGGTCCAAACAGTAATCACTAGACACACAGCTCCCAGCACTACTGTAAGTACATGCCTGCCTTGTATTCTAGTGGATTTATTGGTTGAAAGCTTCACTTTTGACCAATAATAAACATAGTCCTTTCAGTCTTGCTCGAGGTTGACTGTTGTAATAATCACCACATCTTTTAGGTATTGTACTTATCATGGAGAGTGATTTCTTAAGCAGTGGGTAACCTGTCTATCTTTCCAGCTTGGATGACAGAGAGGGTCACCTGCCAATCAACGAGCAGAACTGATGAAGATGGACTAACGTCGTGAGACTTCCCCTTTTTGGATTTAATTACCTGTGCACCTGTATGAAATTGCAGGACGTAACCCCTCATCATTGCAGCGGTAAAGAACCTGCTTTCCTGTCATCGGGATATAATACTCAAGGCTATACTGTGAAGAACGAACCGGTGGGTCGTAACCAACACCTACGACCCCCCCCCATCATCAGCAACGGCTACTATTTCAACAACACAGTGTCACCAACACCAGACACCCCTATATATATTAGCGTTGAATTCAGTTATCATTTATATTTTTCATTTTTCATTTTCTTTAATGTAGGATTAATATTTCATATTTAAGTGTTTTATATTTTCTATATAATAAAGTGTTTATGTTTGTCTGTTTTTATTTCTTTTTCTATTCACTAATTTTCCTGAGGAGGAGCCAGCCTTGGTAATACTGTCTGAAGTTGTTACAGGGCTGAGTAAGCCTTCACAAGTGGCGACCTTGCCAGGATCAACTCGACTAAACCAAGATTCAACTCCATCTCGAATCTACCATTGTAACTTCATCGCTGCATACCACAGACGGTTACCACCAGCCATGAGTAATCATTCTCTATGGTAGGACTACAGTACAGGTATTTAAAAGATTTGGTGATTGTTATAGTCTCAATTTATTGTAAGTCAAGTCAGGCAGGATATAATATTTAATTCTGCCACCTTTTTGTTCGAGCTTGAAACACTTTGGAGGATTAGACTCTAGGGACTGGTGACTATACTGCTTTGGATGGATTGTCAGAAGATCACAGTATCTCAGTTCTACAGGATCGCTGCACTGGTTATCACTTTATCCAAGAGTCGAAACAAGTCGTTGCCATTAGTGACCACACGACATCAACACTCGCTCAGCGTTCCAAAACCCATGCCCCTCAAGGAAGGTTCCTTGATGTTGGTGAGGGGCTCTTGATTTAGGGAATTGGATCTGTGCTCCAGTTCCCCGAATTAAGCCTGAATGCCTTCCACATCCCCCCACCCCAGGCGCTGTATAATCCTCCGGGTTTAGCGCTTCCCCCTTGATTATAATAATCCAAAACCCATGAGATTCTTAGCAAAGTGCCTGGCACATTGGCACTGCTCTCTTCCATTTATCCGCTCTTTTTATATAATCATTGTGCCAAAATTAACTGTTACATATTTACATATTACATATTTACATATTTCCTTTATCATTTTTTGCTTCCGGTAGGATTTTCACGTTTAAGTGTTTTATATACTATACAAGTTCTTCATATCAGTAAAACTGTTTTCATTGAGTTTTATATCTTTTCATTTCCACAAGGAGAAATCTGCCCAATCAAATTCTCTTTGAGGTCTGATAAGCTGTTACACCTTCACACAACTCCACTTCCGGAACAAGAAGGCGGTAGCAAGACGGGCAGGAAATAGCAGTTATTCTTTGTTTGTTACCTTCCCAAGAACATCACTTCATTTGAGATCATTTATTTCTAAGAATGACTCGAGTCTGGAACATATTCGCTCAACATTTCGACTTCGATGAAACAGTCAGTTGACCAATTAAAATCACTGGTCCACAGCTGGCTCCAATTTCATCCTATTCCTTATTTGTATCATAATAAAAAGGTGTTTAAATGAGTTATGTAACAGCTCTAGTTTGTAAAGGTAGGAACTCTTAACTTGACCCTGTGAAAACCTTAGGGAAGAGAGAGAGAGAGAGAGAGAGAGAGAGAGAGAGAGAGAGAGAGAGAGAGAGAGAGAGAGAGAGAGAGAGAGAGAGAGAGAGAGAGAGAGAGAGAGAGAGAGAGAGAGAGTGAGAGAGAGAGAGAGTGAGTGTGAGTGTAGTTCTCAATGGAACGGAATCAGCAAGACATCCTATTGGGGCAAGTGTTCCACAAGGAAACGTGCTGGGACCATTGTTATGGAATGTCTACTTCAACGACCTTCTTCATCTCATCCCAGAATCACATGCATATGCAGACGACTGTACACTGACATTTACTTATCCAAGAGAAGAAATGCCAGCTGCTCTAAGCTACATCAATCACCAGCTGAGAGCTATATCAGCTTGGGGAAATAGATGGCAAGTAACATTTGCACCTGAGAAAACGCAAATGATGATCGTCTATAGGCACTATGATGGTAATCCTAGTGCAGTAGTAAGGATGAATGGGAGGGTGTTGGCACTTGGAGAAGAAGTTGATATCCTTGGGGTGAAATTTGACTCCAAACTAACCATGAAGAACCATGTTGTAAATCTTGCAAACAAGGCAGCCAGGAAGCTTACGGCACTTCTCCGTATCTCGCATCTGCTTGACAGTAGGGGTTGCAAGATTCTGTACGAGGCACAAGTACGCTCACACCTTGAGTATGCTCCACTTTCTTGGTTTGCCTGCCCCCCCCCCTCTCATCTGCGACTGCTTGACAGAGTAGAGAACAGAGGAAGACGTCTCATCTCTCGCCTGGACCCATCCTGGATAGATCTGTCATTTCAGCAGAGCCTTCAACATAGGAGGGATGTGGGTGGCCTTACTGTTATGGACAAGGCCAATATTGTCAAAGTACCACACTTGGATCCACTTCGAGGACAGCGTGAAACAAGCTTTTATGCCACAAGACGGGCAGAAAGCAGCAACTTCACTCTGGCTGTACCCTTCTTCAGAACATCACTCCATCTGAAATCTTATATACCCAGGATGACTCGAGTATGGAACACATTCTTACAGCATAATGATGTCAATGAGATAAAGTCAGTTGATCAAATGAAAATGCTGGCCCACAGATGGCTCTAACTTCATCCTGCTCCCTACTTTTATGTCTCATAACAATAAAAATGCTTTCAAATGAGCTGATGTAGGTAACAGCTCTTAGCTTCCCAATAAAGTAAGGAATCCTTAACCATTCATCTACAATCCTTAACCTGTAAATAGGTTGTCAATAAAGCTAGGGATCCTAAACCTTGTCAAACCCTGTGTAAAAAAAAAAAAAGACAAATTTGATTTGGGGGAAGTGGGGAGGAAGGATAAGCTTATATATGAAAAGAGAAGGTTTAATTACGGTGATCCTGATCTCACTTCTAAGCTTCCTTCCCTAGGGAAGGTGACGCTCTTTGACCCGAGTCTGTTGGGTAGGAGACCTTGGCCACGATTTTTGGATGTGTGGTGTCCAGTGTGCTGAGAGGCAGCGTGGAGTGTGGCAAAGTATACAAACTGGTTGACGAGTGGTTCGGGTGGAAGAAGGGCGTGAGCGGGTGTAAGCGGGCGCAGGTGTGGTCGAGGGTGTGAGCTAACGTGGATGAAGTGGTGGGTGTGAGTGAAGTATGAACTTCTTCAGGAGGAAAATAGGAGGCTGAAGCTTCGCATAGATGAGTTTGGGAGCGAGTGTCAGAAGGATTTAGCTGGTAAGGAAGGAATGGTCACCAGCAGTGAGAGTGGCAGCCGCTCTAAGTGGCAAGTGCTTCACAGTTCAGGAAGAAGGAAGATGAGGAGAGTTAATAGAGAAGATGTGAAGGTAGGAAATCGATTCTCTGCTCTCCAAGACGAGTGTACTTCAGTGGTTAGTGAGGTTGAAGGTACCACTGATTCCCCTGCTAATCAAGGTAAGAATATTTTAATAGTAGGCAATTCTCAGGTAAGATATATGGACCGTGCATTTTGTAACAGAGACAGAAAGGTCAGACAGAGAGTGTGTCTTCCTGGAGCTGGTGTTGGTGACATAGTCAGCAGGTTGGATAATACTATGGCAGGTAATGGGAACGAGCCCATTATCTGTCTTAGTGCTGGGGGTAATGACATTGGGAAGGGCAGGAGAGAGGAGCTGCTGGATAAGTACAGGTCAGCCATAGAAGTAGTTATGTCTAAGGGAGGGATCCCAGTCATATGTAGCATCTTGCCTAGAAAGGGAGTGGGCAATAAATGGATGTCTAGGGCAATTGGTATAAATTGCTGGCTAGACAGGTACTGCAAGGAACTTGCAATCCCATTCATTGATAACTGGGGCCTATTCTTTGGCAAACGTGATATGTATGCAAGGGATGGGGTTCATCTCTCTGGGGATGGAGTGGCTGCATTAGCCAATTCAACTGAGAGGGTAATTGATGACTTGTCTAGGAATTTAAACTGATACATTATAGAGGTATGGATGTTTGTGGGAAACAGTCAAGCTGCAGCATTAGGGTTAAAAACAGCAATTACCGGGATACCTCAGGGATATGTTTAAAAGACAATATTCAAAATAAAGTTGCTAGTAATGGCAAATCAATTGATCAACAAACAAAGAGGGATAGTACAGGGCAACGAGTGACTAGCTCCCTTAAAGTTTACTATACAAATAGTAGGAGTATAAGAAATAAGATAGATGAGCTAAGATTACTTGCAAGTGTAGGTAATATAGATATTATTGGTACAACAGAGACCTGGTTCAACCTGAAAGACAGAAATGCCTTCTGAATGTAACATACAGGGTTATAAACTATTCCACACTGTCAGAGAAAATTTAAATTGTCTTAGACATGATGTAAGATTAGAGACATCGAACACAGAATCTGTTTGGCTACAGTTTCTCGAGGGTCGTGACAAATTAATTATGGGTGTTATTTATAGGCCCCCAAACCTTGATAGGGAGTGCAGTAAGCTGTTATGGGGCGAAATTCATAAGGCATCTAGATATGAAAATGTTGTTAAAATGGGAGATTTTAACTTTAGACAAATTGATTGGAACAATATGGCAGGAAATCTTGAGTGTAGTGACTTTCTTGATACGGTTCAGGATTGCTTTTTAGAACAGGTTGTGACAGAACCAACTAGAGGAAACAATCTGCTTGACTTGGTTCTTGCTTGGGGAAAGTGATCACAAATCACTTAGTTTTAATATATCATGGAATTACCCAGATAACTGCAATCAAATCTCTGTCCAAGATTTTCGCTTGGTCGACTTCATGGAACTGAAAAGTTACCTGGGTGGGCTAAATTGGGATGTCCTGACTATGGGTCAGGTAGGTGATCTTTGTTGACAATATGACGTTTTTCAGAGCATAGTTCTAGCTGCCCAGACAACTTTTGTTCCTAGTAGGGAAATTAGATCTAACAAAAATGATCCCAAATGGATGAAGAATAGATTAAAAAATCTCATTGGTCAAAAGAGAGGCATATAAAGGCGTATCAAAAGAGGGGATGGGCAGTTAAGAAATCAATATATTCAATTAAAGAGAGAAATAAAGAAAGGAATAAGTAAAGCAAAAAGGGATCATGAGGCTAAGGTCACAAGGGATTCAAAGATTAACACTAAAGGATTCTTTCAGGTATACAGAAGTAAGATTAGGGACAAGACTGGCCCACTTAAGAGTAACTCTGGTCAGATCACTGACAGTGATAAGGATATGTGTGAAATTCTAAATACCTACTTCCTCTCAGTTTTCACCCAGGAAAATACTAGCGATATTCCTGAAATAATAGATTATGTAGAACAGGATGATAAACTATGTACGATTGCGGTAACTAGTGACATGGTCCCCAGACAAATAGAGAAACTAAAACCTAACAAATCCCCAGGCCCTGATGAACTGTTTGCAAGGGTGTTAAAGGAATGTAAAGAGGAACTTAGCATATCTTTGGCTAATCTTTTTAACATATCACTACAAACTGGCATAGTGCCTGATAAGTGGAAAATGGCAAATGTAATACCAATTTACAAGGCAGATGACAGGTCCTTGGCTTCGAACTATAGACCAATAAGCCTTACCTCCATAGTGGGAAAATTTATGGAATCAATAATTGCCAAAGCAATTCGTAGCCATCTTGACAGGCACAGATTGATTAATGAATCTCAACACGGTTTTACAAAGGGGCGTTCCTGTCTTACGAATTTACTAACTTTTTTCACTAAGGTGTTTGAGGAGGTAGATCATGGTAATGAATATGATATTGTGCATATGGACTTCAGTAAGGCTTTCGATAGAGTTCCACTCCAGAGGCTATTGAGGAAACTTAAGGCACACAGAATAGGAGGAGAAATTTTTTCCTGGCTAGAGTCATGGATGACAAATAGACAGCAGAGAGTTTGCATAAATGGGGAGAAATTAGAATGGGGGCACGTCACAAGAGGTGTTCCTCAGGGGTCAGTGTTGGGCCCGTTGTTGTTCACAATTTACATAAAAGACATAGATGAGGGAATAAATAGCGACATAAGCAAATTTGCTGATGACACCAAAATAGGCCGTCCAATTCATTCTAATGAGGACACTAGAGCACTCCAGGATGATTTGAATAGACTGATGCAATGGTCGGAGAAGTGGCAGATGCAGTTTAATATTGATAAATGCAAAGTTCTAAATGTTGGACAGTTAAATAACCATGCCACATATAAACTAAATAATGTAGATCTTAATACTGACTGCGAAAAGGATTTAGGAGTTCTGGTTAGCAGTAATTTAAAACCAAGACAACATCGCATTAGTGTTCGCAACAAAGCTAACAGAATTCTTGGCATCATATCTAGAAGTATAAATAATAGAAGTCCTCAGGTTGTTCTTCAACACTATATATCATTGGTTAGGCCTCATTTAGACTATGCTGCTCAGTTCTGGTCACCGTATTGCAGAATGAACATAAATGCTCTGGAAAACGTACAGAGGAGGATGACAAAGATGATCCCATGTATCAGAAATCTTCCCTATGAGGATAGACTGATGGCCCTGAATCTGCACTCTCTCGAAAGGCGTAGAATTAGGGGGCAAATGATCGAGGAGTATAAATGGAAAACAGGAATAAATGAAGGGGATGTAAATAGCGTGCTGAAAATTTCCAGCCAAGACAGGACTCGCAGCAATGGTTTCAAGTTGGAAAAAATCAGATTCAGAAAGGATATAGGAAAGCACTGGTTTGGTAATAGAGTTGTGGATGAGTGGAACAAACTCCCGAGTACAGTTATTAAGGCTAAAACGTTGTGTTGTTTTAAAAACAGGTTAGATAAATACATGAGTGGGTGTGGGTGGGTGTGAGTTGGACCTGACTAGCATGTGCTGCTGGGTCTGGTACAGTGCTCCATCCTTGAGTGGGGATGATCAGACTGGGTGGGTCATTGGGCTAATCCGGGAGGGGGAGGTCATTGGTCTAATCCGGGGGGGACGTGGATCTGCTCCGTATTGGTCAGTAGGAGTGTTGCAGTGTTCCTTCTTTCTTATGTTCTTATGAAAGCTAGTTTCCTACCCATAAAAACTTATTTATCATTTTATAAATAAAGATCAGAGAAGTGATCTAACACCTGCATCTCTGCTTCCTCCAAGCCAGATCAACCTGGCTATGATGGCCAGGTTGGCCTGTGGGCTGGCATCAACAGCTTAGTTTATCAAAATTTTACGAAGGAAGCTGGCTCTGACCAGCCAGTGAGGGAAGAACACTCGATACCAGTGACAGGTATGAATTGCTTCCGCTCATATTACTCATAATAACGAAGGTTAAAATTTGCAGTAACAACTAAATACACACTGACCCCTCTGACCCTCCCGGCAACACACAAAATATAAACACTTAAAAGTAAAACAAACACATCAGTTTCTGGACCGCTGGAAAGATAAGAGTGATAAGGACGGAGAAGTGAAAACTCCAGGCGGATGTGTGGAAGATACTCCAGGTAGGCAAAAGGATGACTAACAACAACTAACATCTGACGAAATCGCAATGACACTATTGAGAATGATCAGGAAATGGATGGGACTTTAACCCGTGGTAAGTGAGACCTGTGAGTTTAAGGACTCACTTACCATGGGCTCAAACCCGGCTGGAAGCAGTTTGGTTAATGATACAATGCCACTTACTTCGTAGTTTTATTACAATATAAACTGTTTGTGGAGGCTGGTAATTAAAATGGGAGGTGGCTGAGATTCGCCTTGAACTTACCACTACTACGAGTGTCCTCGGATGATGAACAACACCTAGCTCTGCTGGGTGCATGATCTTTGAAGGATCGCTGGTTGAGTGGTTAAGGCTATGCAAACGTTGTTCTGTCTCTTTAGGCGGGAAAATGTGTCGCAGGATCTAATCCTGGCTCGCTGCAGTTTGGTAAAGCATGCACGCATGCACTCAAACACACGTGTGCACACACACACACACACACACACACACAAAGGTCGCAGTCCGCAGGACTCGATACTGCTACTGAGATGGACAAGATTCCCAGGCAACGCTCCTATCCACTAGGCCACAAATGCCACATAAGTAGGGCAGCCTGGTTCACAAACCATGTTTCTTTCCCAGCCCGGGCACGTCAGTCAGCCTCAGGCATGGATTCACGCTATTTCAGTTTCCTTCAGTATGTTTTCACCTCTCAAGCTATTTTTATATGAATGCACCACGTAGAACCAAGCAGGACTCGATACTGTTGCTGAGACGGAGAAGATACCCGGGCCCAGGCTGGGAAAGAAACATGGCTTGTGGACCAGGCTGCCCAGTTTTTGAGGCATTTGTGGCTGAGTAGATAAGAGTGCTCCCTAGGAATCTTGTCCAT
This sequence comes from Cherax quadricarinatus, assembly GCF_038502225.1. Taxonomy (NCBI): domain Eukaryota; kingdom Metazoa; phylum Arthropoda; class Malacostraca; order Decapoda; family Parastacidae; genus Cherax; species Cherax quadricarinatus. The sequence continues at coordinate 206,965 of NW_027195032.1, forward strand.
CTCAGTAGCAGTTTAGTCCTGCTGACTGCGGTCTTTCTATGTATATACCGGTTTGTTTCTGCATGGTGCATTGATCTACATATATAAATTACACCATATATTGCGCCGATTAGGTAAAACTTGCAATTTTGCCTTAAATAGCAACATTCTTTTTTGCCGAATAAGATAAATGAAAATTTGTGGATTGTGCAAGACAGGTATACAATACCGACAAGATGAAAGTTAAGACACTTGCGCAGCATCTTGTTATCTTTATTGTAGACGTTTCGCCATCCAGTGGCTTTATCAATACAAATTCTTGGATATAACAGAAGAACTATATACAAAACAGAAGAACTATAAACAGAAGAATTATATACAAAAGATGAGGTAATGAGTCCCTCCAAGGCTGAGGGACTGATTACCTCATCTTTTGTATTTATAAAGCCACTGGATGGCAAAACGTCTACAATGAAGATAACCAGATGTTGCACATGTGTCTTAACTTTCTTCAATTTGTGGATTCAATAATTTTGCAAAAAGTCTTTCTGAGCCTATCGAAAAAAATATATATTTCATTGTGTTTATTATTAAATCATTGTAAACTTATCTCAAATATATTTAGTAGGATTATGCTAATTAAAGTGTGCTTGTTATAAGGTTAGGCAAGTTTTCTAAAAATCTTTTGGTACAAAATTATTAATTTTTACATTAACATAAATGAAAAGAATATATCCTTAAACGTATAAGTGAAAATTTTCAAAAAGTCTTAATTTTACACGAGTGTAAGGGAAAAGTTCAATAGATAGGAGTAGCGAGGGAATATATATTAACAATAGTTTCATTGCCGGCTACATGTTAAGGTAGGGTCAGTCTAGCTCCCGCTATCCCTTCCCCTCCTTCTTTCCCCCCCACCCCACCGAAAGGTGACGTGTGGGGCTCCGGTCCAAACAGTAATCACTAGACTCACAGCTCCCAGCACTACTGTAAGTACATGCCTGCCTTGTATTCTAGTGGATTTATTGGTTGAAAGCTTCACTTTTGACCAATAATAAACTTAGTCCTTTCAGTCTTGCTCTAAGTTGACTGTTGTAATAATCACCACATCTTTTAGGTATTGTACTTATCATGGAGAGTGATTTCTTAAGCAGTGGGTAACCTGTCTATCTTTTCAGCTTGGATGACAGAGAGGGTCACCTGTCAATCAACGAGAAAAACTGACGGAGACGGACTAACGTCCTGGAGACGTCCCATTTTGGATTTAATTACCTGTGCACCTGTATGAAATTGCAGGACGTAACCCCACATCATTGCAGCGGTAAAGAACCTGCTTTCCTGTCATCGGGATAGAATACTCACGGCGATACTCTGTGAAGAACTAGCCTGTGGTGGTCACCAACACCTGCGACCCCCCCCCCCCCACATCAGCAACGGCTAAGATTTCAACAACACGAAGTGTCACCAACACCAGACACCCCAATATATATATTAGCGTTGAGTTCAAATGTTATTTTATTCATTTCATTTTTCATTTTTCTTTCAAATAGGATGTACCTGTCATGTTTTATTGTTTTATGTTTGCTTTAATAAATAATAAAGTGTTTATCTTTGTTAATTATTATTTCTTTTTCTATTCATTAATTTTCCTGAGGAGGAGCCAGCCTTGGTAATACTGTCTTAAGTTAATACAGAGCTGGGTAAGCCTTCACAAGTAGCGACCTTGCCTGGATACAGCTCGACAGAATCAAGATTCAACTCCATCTCGAATCTACCATTGGAACTTCAACGCTGCATACCACAGACGGTTACCACCAGCCATGAGTAATCATTCTCTATGGTAGGACTGCAGTACAGGTATTTAAAAGATTTGGTGATTGTTATAGTCTCAATTTATTGTAAGTCAAGTCAGGCAGGATAATATTTAATTCTGCCACCTTTCTTGTGAGCTTGAAACACTTTGGAGGATTAGGCTCTAGGGACCCGAGATTTTCCAGTGACAATTTGTTTCATTGAGCTCTTTATTATATCAAGGGAACTGTCGTAGGACACTCTTGATTTGTTGGTGAGAAGATTGGATGGTCAAGGGACCCCATTCTACTTACTGTTTGCTCGGAGCCGGCATAGAACCCTTCGTTTAATTGAAGTAGGGATCGAGCCCTCTGATTTATTTACAGTTTGAGCGGAGCAGGAATTGAACCCTCCGTTTTCTTTAATACCCGTTTCATTTCCCCTGATAGTTTAAGTTATTCTTGCAAATATGGAGGAATACCAGTTTTGGATGAACGCTGGAAGTAAGTTAGGAATAACAGGGAAAAATTTAGAATCTTTCATTAGTGCTAAGATCCAGGAAAGACTTGAAAGAGAGAGAATTGAGAGAGAAGGAAGACAGCTAGAAAGGGAAAGAGGAGAGAATAAGGAGAGAGAGAGAATCGAAAGAGAAGAGAAAAAGGAGAAAGAAAACCTTGAAAGACAGGAGAAAAAGGAGAGAGAGAGAATTGAGACAGAAACCCGAGAAAGACAGAAAGAGAGCGAGAAGACCAAAAAGAGCGCGACAGACTTGATCGTGAGGAAAGAGCTAAAGTACGTGAGGAACAAGTTAAATTAAGGGAACTTGAGGAAAGAGCAAAGGATAGAGAATATGAGTTAAGGGAGAGAGAAAAGGATCGCGAGCTCGAACAAGCTCGCCTTGAATTAGAGATAAAAAGACAACTTTCTCACAACAGCAATTAGATGAAGGAGTAATGGAACAACGTGCAGCTAGTACACATATTCCAACACCTAATTTACCTCCCTTCACAGAGGGGGAAGACATAACTTCTTACATTATCAGGTTTGAAAATACCGCTACCCTCTGTGAATGGCCTGCTGACACCTGGGCTACTAGGTTAGGAATGTTATTTTCTGGTACAGCCTTGAATATCTATGCAACTTTGTCGCAGGATATCATATGTAATTATAACCTACTGAAGAAGGCAATCCTTAAAGCATATCAAAAAACCACTAATTCTTACAGGAAAGATTTCAGGTATGCCACCTTACAGCCTGGCCAGAACTTTCAGCAGTTACAGGTAACACTCTTTCGTTTGTTCGACTTTTGGATAGAGAGTTCAGGAATTGATCGCTGTTATGAATCTCTTAGAGACTTCATGGTTGCTGACCAGTTCCTGGCAGCTCTTCCCCATCAGATACGAACATTCATCAGAGAACGTAACCTGATTAAAGCTGAGGAAGTTGCTGAGGCTGCTGACCTGTATGCTGAGGCTCACAATTCCTATAAAGACCTAAAGAGATCGAACCCTAAGGGCAAGGGTTCATCAGACCTGAAGAAATCAAAGCCTCTAGTGGAAAGTAAAATGACTTCTTTTATTCCTGTTTGTCATGTGTGTGGTGTTAAGGGACATAAACGTCCAGATTGTCCTTCTAAGAAGGTCCAAAAAGTTGGAAGATGTTTTAAAGACTGTAATGACCAAGCACCCTTCTGTTCAGGAACAGTTAATGGACTTAATGTATCTACCATTTTACGAGACACTGGATGCACATGTATAGTCATTTCTGATAAGCTATTCCCTAATCTTTAAGAAACTCATTCCTCTGCTATACTTTCAGACTACTTGGGCCGTACGGACACTTTTCCTACCATCCATTGTTCACAGGTTGGTCTGAAGCCGTACTAGCTCCCATCACTTCTTGCTCCGTACTAATAGGTAATGTAAAAGGTGCCATTCTTCCTTCTGAGGTTGACCTTTCAACACCAAAGATGGACATAGGTGTTTCAGATCCTCTTCCTGTAGAGTCGGAGAAGCCCCTCGAAAGTTCAGATGAGACAATGTCTCGTGAGATTCATGTGGGATTAAAAACCAGTGATGCTACTCTCGAAAGCGAGGTAGTAGGATCACCGGTTCACTTGTTAGATGAAAGTGAAGATATCATCTCCGATACCATAAATGTCTTGACTAGGGCTCAGACCAAAGCCCATGCTTCCCCTACTGTCCATTCTTTGATTTTCCCTGACTTTAAGCCTTTAGACATATCGAAGGACTCCTTTGTCAATTTACAACGTAATTGCCCTTCTCTTCAGAACTGCCATAATGCCGCTAAACAAAATCAAGTTATCCAAAGGAAAAACTTTTCATATAAATTTGAATATATAGGTATTTGTCCACGACCAGGCCTCCAGATGGATCAGGGTGATTAGGCATATGACTTTAGGTATCTGTCCAGCTCTCTCTTGAAGCAAAGGTATCTTGTACAAGTCAGTATTCAAATTAAATTCAGATGAGATAGACTATTCCATCTTAGTTGTTCCAAGTCAATGCAGAGAGACTGTTCTTAAAATGGCTCATGACCTGTATTCAAATTAAATTCAGTGAGGCATCGTTCCAAGACATAAAATTCTGACCGCATCGGTCGCAAAACCTTAAATAAAATTAGGGAAACCTATTTTTGGCCAAAAATGTCCTCAGATGTCACTACCTATTGTAGATCGTGTAAAGTTTGCCAACTGTCATCCTCCCGAGGTACCAGGCGAGTACCTATGGTCAATATGCCAGTCTTTACGGTACCTTTCGAAAGAGTAGCTATTGACATCGTTGGTCCTTTATCTCCACTTTCATCTGGGGGATATAGATATATATTAACATTAGTTGATTATGCTTCGAGTTTCCCTGAAGCCATACCCTTAAAGACCATAACCACTACAGAGGTGGCTGAAGCCCTTTTGTCCATCTTCTCCAGAGTGGGCATCCCTAGAGAAATTTTGTCTGACCGTGGGACACAATTCACATCTGACTTAATGCAACATCTATACCAACTTCTGGGAGTGAAGCCTCTCTTCACCACACCCTATCATCCCAGCTGTAATGGGAGGATTGAGCGCCAGCATTCGATTCTCAAGTCCATTTTAAGGAAACTTTGCTCCCTTAAACCTAAGGAGTGGCATCGTTACCTACCCTGTGCTTTGTTTGCCATGATGGAAGTTCCCAGTGACCCTTCGGGTTTTCACCTTTTGAACTTCTCTATGGTAGACAGGCCAGAGTTCCACTGTCCATCCTTCATGACTTATGGACTAATGAGGAGGTAAATACTAAGGTTCAGTTTCTCCTTGACCTTAGATCTAAACTTGAGGAGACCTCTGACATAGTTTCGAAAAACCTAAGCTTGTCAATGGACCAGTAAAAAACCTATTTTGACTCCAAAAGTCAGGAGAAGTTTTAACGTAGGGGATGAAGTTCTTGTACTTTTGCCGATCAAGTCAAATAAATTATTAGTAGCATGGAAAGGTCCATATAAATTATTAAAAATTGGTGGGAAAGTTGACTACCTCATAGAAGTCAAGGGGAAACCTAAGCTTTATCATATCAACATCCTTAAGAAATATTACCGAAGAAATTCGGTTAACTGCCTTAATAACTTTGACTTAGTTTTTTCTCACGAACTTGATAAGACAACTGAAGAATGTAAGATGTGTGTAATTGACACCTCTAACTTAGACTATGATGAAGAACTACATGACTTGGTGACTCTTGACCACTCGGGCGCAACCAACATTAATATTAATGAATCTTTGGATGACCATAAGAGACATGAACTACTTCATTGTGTAACTTTTCAGACGTCTTTACTGATATTCCAGGTGTTACCTCCATTGTAGTCCATAAGATTGACTTAGTGACGGACAATCCTATCAAACGAAAATTATACCCAGTTCCAGTTCACCTTAGGGATGCATTTGACCGAGAGGTAGACAAATTATTAAAACATTGAACCTTCAGTATCTTCATATTGTTCACCAGTAGTCATGGTTAAGAAAGAGGATAATTCATATGGATTTGCTATTGACTTCAGAGGCCTTAATGCTATAACTCGGTGGGATGCTGAGCCTATGCCCTTAATAGATAGCGATCTACACAAATTTTATGACGCTTCCTTCTTTTCAGAGATTGATATTGCACAGGCATATCATCAAGTAATGTTAGATCCTTCTTCTAAGCAGTACACCGCTTTTCCTACACACCAAGGACTGATGCAATATAGAACTATGCCCTTCGGTTTGGTAACTGCCTGTGCTACCTACGTGAGATTGATGAGAAAGGTCTTGGGTAATATGCCAAATGTTTCAGTTAATTTTGATAACATTTACGTAATGACATCCACATGGGGCGAGCATATCCAAACATTAACATCAGTTTTACGTAGGTTACACTCACATGGCCTCACTGCCAAGCCGAAGAAATGCTTCCTTGGGTATAACAAAATTAGATATCTTGGACTGATACTTTCTAATAACTCTCTGCAGCCTCTCCCCAGTAAGATCAAAGCTTTACTAGAATTTAAATTCCCCAAAACCAAGAAGCTCATGCGTAGATTTCTTGGTTCTGTAAATTTTTATGCACGGTTTATCCCGAACCTTACTGATCTTACAGGCATCTTATCCGACTTCCTTAAAAAGTCTGTGAAGGAACCTCTTGAACTTTCCGACGTAGCCCGGGAAAAGTTTAATGAGATTAAAAGTATCTTTTCGAAAGACCCTATACTTAAGATTCCAGATATTAATAAAACATTTTGTTTAAGAACTGATGCCTCCAATACTGGCTTAGGTGCGGTGTTACTACAATACCATGATGGTACTCCCTTCCCTGTATGCTTCCTAAGCCGGAAACTTCTTCCCGCAGAAACGAGATACTCCACCATAGAAAAGGAATGTTTTGCCCTTGTGTGTTGAGTGAATGCGTGGGGAGTTTTAAACCAAGTGTGAGAGTAATAGTTATTGGGGATTTCAATGATAAAGTGGGCAAAAATGTTGTGGATGGAGTAGTAGGTAAATTTGGGTGCCAGGGGTAAATGAAAATGGGGAGCCTTTAATTGAGTTGTGTAGAAAGAGGTTTGGTAATAAATAATACATATTTTATGAAGAGGATAAATAAATATACCAGGTATGACATAACACGTAATGAAAGTAGTTTTAGATTATGTATTGGTGGATAAAAGGTTGATGGGTAGGCTCCAGGATGTACATGTTTATAGAGAGGCAACTGATATATCGGATCATTATTTAGTTGTAGCTACAGTTAGAGTAAGAGGTAGATGGGACAAAAGGAAAATGGCAACAACAAGCAAGAGGGAGGTCAAAGTGTATAAACTAAGGGAGGAGGAAGTTCGGGTGAGATATAAGCAACTATTGGCAGAAAGGTGGGCTGGTGCAAGTATGAGTAGTGGGTTGGTTGAAGATTGTTGGAATAGTTTTAAAAATGCAGTATTAGAATGTTGAGCAGAAGTTTGTGGTTATAGGAGGGTGGGGGCAGGAGGAAAGAGGAGTGATTGGTGGAATGAAGTAAAGGGTGTGATAAAAGAGAAAAAGTTAGCTTATGAGTGGTTTTTACAAAGCAGAAGTGTTATAAGAAGAGTAGAGTATATGGAGAGTAAAAGAAAGGTGAAGAGAGTGGTGAGAGAGTGCAAAAGGAGAGCAGATGATAGAGTGGGAGAGGCACTGTCAAGAAATTTTAATGAAAAGAAAAAAATTTGGAGTGAGTTAAATGTCGACAAAGAAAGGGAAGCGGTAATTTCATGCACTGGCCAGGGAGGTATACCATCTTTTAGGAGTGAAGAAGAGCAGGATGTGAGTGTGGTGGAGGTACGTGAGGCATTACGTAGAATGAAAGGGGGTAAAACAGCTGGAACTGACGGGATCATGACAGAAATGTTAAAAGCAGGGAGGGATATAGTGTTGGAGTGGTTGGTATTTTTGTTTAATAAATGTATGAAAGAGGGGAAGGTACCTAGGGATTGGCAGAGAGCATGTATAGTCCCTTTATATAAAGGGAAGGGGAACAAAAGAGATTGTAAAAATTATAGTGGAATAAGTTTACTGAGTATACCAGGAAAAGTGTACAGTAGGGTTATAATTGAAAGAATTAGAGGTAAGACAGAATGTAGGATTGCGGATGAGCAAGGAGGTTTCAGAGTGGGTAGGGGATGTGTAGATCAAGTGTTTACATTGAAGAATATATGTAAACAGTATCTAGATAAAGGATTTATGGATTTAGAAAAGGCATATGATAGTGGATAGAGGAGCAATGTGGCAGATGTTGCAAGTATATGGAATAGGTGGTAAGTTACTAAATGCTGTAAAGAGTTTTTATGAGGATAGCGAGGCTCAGGTTAGGGTGTGTAGAAGAGAGGGAGACTACTTCCCGGTAAAAGTAGGTCTTAGACAGGGATGTGTAATGTCACCATGGTTGTTTAATATATTTATAGATGGGGTTGTAAAAGAAGTAAATGCTATATGATGTTCAATGAGGACAAATTCCAACTACTCCGTTATGGAAAACTGGAGGAGATAATAACTAGAACAGAGTATACTACAAACTCTGGCCAAACAATAGAGCGGAAAAATAATGTAAGAGATCTGGGAGTAGTAATGTCTGAGGATCTCACTTTCAAGGATCACAACAGTGCCACGATCGCACGTGCAAAGAAAGTGATAGGATGAATAATGAGAACGTTCAAAACGAGAGATGCCAAGCCAATGTTGATCCTTTTCAAATCAGTTGTTCTCTCTAGGCTGGAATACTGCTGTACATTAACATCTCCATTCAAAGCAAGTGAAATCGCAGATCTAGAGAGTGTACAGAGATCCTTTACTGCACGTATAAGTTCTGTCAAGCACCTTAACTACTGGGAACGCTTGGAAGCACTTGACTTGTACTCGTTGGAACGCAGGAGGGAGAGATATATCATAATCTACACTTGGAAAATCCTGGATGGAATGGTCCCAAATCTGCACACAGAAATCACTCCCTACGAAAGTAAAAGACTGGGCAGCCAATGCAAAATGCCCCCAATAAAAAGTAGGGGCGCCATTGGTACACTAAGGGAAAACACCATAAGTGTCTGGGGCCCAAGACTGTTCAACAGCCTCCCATCAAGCATTAGGGGAATTGCTAATAAACCCCTGGCTGCCTTCAAGAGAGAGCTGGACAGATACCTAAAGTCAGTGCCGGATCAGCCGGCTGTGGCTCGTACGTTGGACTGTGTGCGGCCAGCAGTAACAGCCTAGTTGATCAGGCCCTGATCCATCGGGAGGCCTGGTCATGGACCGGGCCACGGGGGCGTTGATCCCCGGAATAACCTCCAGGTAACCTCCAGGTAGGGTGTTCAGGAGAGAAGTGGGATTAAGTTATGGGGAACTAAATACAAAATGGGAATTGACACAATTGCTTTTTGCTGATGATACTGTGCTTATGGGAGATTCTAAAGAAAACTTGCAAAGGTTAGTGGATGAGTTTGGGAGTGTGTGTAAAGGTAGAAAATTGAAAGTGAACATAGAAAAGAGGTGATGAGGGTATCAAATGATTTAGATAAAGAAAAAATGGATATTAAATTGGGGAGGAGGAGTATGGAAGAAGTGAATGTTTTCAGATACTTGGGAGTTGATGTGTCGGCGGATGGATTTATGAAGGATGAGGTTAATCATAGAATTGATGAGGGAAAAAAGGTGAGTGGTGCGTTGAGGTATATGTGGAGACAAAAAACGTTATCTATGGAAGCAAAGAAGGGAATGTATGAAAGTATAGTAGTACCAACACTCTTATATGGATGTGAAGCTTGGGTGGTAAATGCAGCAGCGAGGAGACGGTTGGAGGCAGTGGAGATGTCCTGTCTAAGGGCAATGTGTGGTGTAAATATTATGCAGAAAATTCGGAGTGTGGAAATTAGAAGGTGTGGAGTTAATAAAAGTATTAGTCAGAGGGCTGAAGAGGGGTTGTTGAGGTGGTTTCGTCATTTAGAGAGAATGGATCAAAGTAGAATGACATGGAAAGCATATAAATCTATAGGGGAAGGAAAGAGGGGTAGGGGTCGTCCTCGAAAGGGTTGGAAGGAAGGGGTAAGGGAGGTTTTGTGGGCGAGGGGCTTGGACTTCCAGCAGGCATGCATGAGCGCGTTCGATAGGAGTGAATGGAGACGAATGGTATTTGGGACCTGACAATCTGTTGGAGTGTGAGTAGGGTAATATTTAGTGAAGGGATTCAGGGAAACCAGTTACTTTTATATAACCGGACTTGAGTCCTGGAAATGGGAAGTACAATGCCTGCACTCTAAAGGAGGGGTTCGGGATAGTAGCAGTTTGAAGGGATATGTTGTGCATCTTTATACGTATATGCTTCTAAACTGTTGTGTTCTGAGAACCTCTGCAGAAACATTGATTATGTGTGAGTGAGGTGAAAGTGTTGAATGATGAAAGTATTTTCTTTTTGGGGATTTTCTTTTTTTTGGGGTCACTCTGCCTCGGTGGAAGACGGCCGAATTGTTATATATATATATATATATATATATATATATATATATATATATATATATATATATATATATATATATATATATATATATATATATACAATATTCTCCATGGGAAAGTGGAACAGAATTCTTCCTCCGTAAGCTAATAATGTTGCGAACCTGTTAATAGGGAAGGACTCTATTCTGGTGCCATGAATTTCATGGCTAATCTAACGAGTAACTTTTTCTGAATACATCCTTTTTTAGGTTCCTCTATGGCACTTTAATTTTAGGAAAACTAAGGATAAAATGTTAAAAATCCAGTGACGGGAAGCTTCTGTGAAATATATGTGGGTTTCTTTTTAAATTGGATGATGTAGATCTGGTAGGCCAGGGATTACTTAACTGAAATTTTTGTCACTCTAAGATCCGTGTCACTACACAGTCCAATTTTCCAAATTCTATGGCTTACATAAGCTTTTGAACACGGAAAGGAATACGAGGTACTACGTAGACTGCTTAATTCGTCACAAGGTACACAATATCTTTTATTCAACACTAATATTTCCAGCATGGTGCTGGAGTTTCCTACAGTGGAGTTCATTATTCTGGGCTGGGGAGCTTTCTTACATTGGAAATGATTATTCAGGAAGATTGGAATTTTATTGCCAATTTTTCTTTGGATGCAATACACAATGCTGCTAACACACGTATCTATTCCATGCTGCTTGGTATGCATAGACCACAAGGGTGTAAGAAAGTGTGCTCATGTTTCACAGTGACTAAGAACTGATACAGCAATATGTGTTGCGAGTCAAATGGTCTCAGCAATGTGGCACCTAAGTCAGTATTAAAAGGAGAGGCTGGCGGTGAGAGGCTGGTGCCGAGAGGCTGGTGGTGAGAGGCTGGTGGTGAGATATGGTTGATCACCTGCGTGTTTTAAGCAATTTTGTTTCTGGTTACGTTATTTTATTTGTGTTTGTATAATTCCGTCAGCTCGGTCTATTTGCAATGAATGTTGTCATTAAACCGTTGTGTAGCTTCGTGAATTAATATGCAGATAAACAGTTGCACCAATCATGACATCAGTGTCTCCTTGTGGTGTGTCTAATGCTCTCTGAGATCGTTCTAGTCTCCGGCTTTCACATCCATTTCCCCTGGTAATTCGTCTGTTAAGGAGGTAGACGGTAACAGATTAGGGCCTAACCAGGGAAAAACCCCTTATTTTGTGTTGTAATTAGTATAGGTTGCTCCAGATCAGGCTAGGGAACGGTATACTCTTGGCAAACCATACCACGGGCGGGGGTTAGAACCCGCGATCAAAGAGTTAGCCACTGGACCAGCTGGCTACCATAAGATTCTTCCAACTAGGTATGGTTTGTTTGCAGATAAGATAAGATAAGATAAGATTTCGTTCGGATTTTTAACCCCGGAGGGTTAGCCACCCAGGATAACCCAAGAAAGTCAGTGCGTCATCGAGGACTGTCTAACTTATTTCCATTGGGGTCCTTAATCTTGTCCCCCAGGATGCGACCCACACCAGTCGACTAACACCCAGGTACCTATTTGCTGCTAGGTGAACAGGACAACAGGTGTAAGGAAACGTCTCAAATGTTTCCACCCGCCGGGAATCGAACCCGGGCCCTCCGTGTGTGAAGCGGGAGCTTTAGCCACCAGGCCACCGGGTCATTACGATATCATTACGATATAGTGAGTCATGCTCATGACAAGAAGTATACCAGGAGAAAGAGAGTAGTATCACCTTTCCAGTGTTGAGCGTTTTTGCCTTCAAAAAACCCGTGTCATTGCTAAGACGTTTCTCTGAAGCCTAATCCGAGCAATTTTTCTAACTTTGAGAAGATCCTGCCTCGTATGAGCCAGTAGGCATTCAGCAGTGTTCTCCATTCTTATGTTCTAATGTTTTTTATGAATTTTCTGAGATGTGGACCCTGGTTTTATAGTAGTTGACTGAGCAATGGGCCGAATTTATTTACATTACCCTGCATGGGAAGGTAGTGGAGTATACGTCTGACTTTAGTGATGAAGACTTTGTGAGCTGCAGTATTGTTAAATCTACCTTCCATCACAATCACTTCTTTTAAAGGCTTGCTTAAGTACAGTCAAATTGGAGCATTCTGGAAAATGAGGATTACAGTGATTAATAAACTTGTGCAACAGTCCTGTATCTTTATTGATGGGACGTTTTGGCTACATAGTTTGCTCCTACAGTCAAATACAAGGAGTAGTAGTAATGAAATGATGTAATCAAGCCTTGGAGAAGAAATATTTGAGGTAGTCAGAAGAGTTCATATCCATGGTCTGGAATGGCATCGTTCCAGACCAGGGATCTGAACTGGGGGTGTTAGAGACTGTAAGTGTTAGAAACTGGAATTGTAGAGACCGGGGAGTGATAGACATTGTTGTGTTATATACCTGCAGTGTTAGACACTGGCAGTACCCAGGACACACACACACACACACACACACACACACACACACACACACACACACACACACACACACACACACACACACACACACACACACACATCAGCCACATCAGGAGGAAAACAACAGTCAAGGACCAGGTAATCAGACTGAGGAAGGGTGATGGGGAATTCACAAGAGACGACCGAGAGGTATGTCAGGAGCTCAACACAAGATTTAAAGAGGTATTTACAGTGGAAACCAGTAGGACTCCAGGAAATCAGAACAGGGGGGCACACCAGCAAGTGCTGGATGAGGTACATATAACCAAGGAGGAGGTGAAGAAGCTGCTATGCGAACTTGACACCTCAAAGGCGGTGGGACCAGACAACATCTCTCCATGGGTCCTTAAAGAGGGAGCAGAGATATTGTGTGAGCCATTAACAAAGATCTTCAACACATCATTTGAAACTGGGCAACTCCCTGAGGTATGGAAAATGTCAAATGTAGTCCCAATTTTTAAAAAGGGAGACAGACATGAGGCACTAAACTACAGACCTGTATCACTAACGTGTATAGTATGCAAGGTCATGGAGAAGATCATCAGGAGGAGAGTGGTGGGGCACCTGGAAAGAAATAAGTGTATAATTGACAACCAGCACGGTTTCAGGGAAGGAAAATCCTGTGTCACAAACCTACTAGAGTTTTATGACAAGGTGACAGAAGTAAGACAAGAGAGAGAGGGGTGGATCGACTGCGTATTTTTGGACTGCAAGAAGGCTTTCGACACAGTTCCTCACAAGAGGTTACTGCAAAAGCTAGAGGACCAGGCACACATAACAGGAAAGGCACTGCAATGGATCAGAGAATATCTGACAGGGAGGCAACAACGAGTCATGGTACGCGACGAGGTGTCAGAGTGGGCGCCTGTGACAAGCGGGGTTCCACAGGGGTCAGTCTTAGGACCTGTGCTGTTCTTGGTATACGTGAACGACATAACGGAAGGGATAGACTCAGAAGTGTCCTTGTTTGCAGACGATGTGAAGTTAATGAGAAGAATCGAATCGGACGAGGATCAGGCAGGACTACAAAGAGATCTGGACAGGCTACAAGCCTGGTCCAGCAACTGGCTCCTTGAATTTAACCCTGCCAAATGCAAAGTCATGAAGATTGGGGAAGGGCAAAGAAGACCGCAGACAATATAGTTTAGATGGCCAAAGACTGCAAACCTCACTCAAGGAAAAAGATCTGGGGGTGAGTATAACACCGAGCATATCTCCTGAGGCGCACATCAATCAGATAACTGCTGCAGCATACGGGCGCCTGGCAAACCTACGGATAGCGTTCCGATACCTCAGTAAGGATTCGTTTAAGACTCTGTACACCATCTACGTCAGGCCCATACTGGAGTATGCAGCACCAGTTTGGAATCCACACCAAGTCAAGCACGTGAAGAAATTAGAGAAAGTGCAAAGGTTTGCAACAAGACTAGTCCCAGAGCTACGGGGATTGTCCTATGAAGAAAGGTTGAGGGAAATCGGCCTGACGACACTGGAGGCCAGGAGGGTCAGGGGAGACATGATAACGACATATAAAATACTGCGCGGAATAGACGAGGTGGACAAAGACGGGATGTTCCAGAGATGGGACACAGACACAAGAGGTCACAATTGGAAGTTGAAGACTCAGATGAATCAAAGGGATGTTAGGAAGTATTTCTTCAGTCATAGAGTAGTCAGGCCATGGAATAGCCTAGAAAGTGATGTGGTGGAGGCACGAACCATACATAGTTTTAAGGCGAGGTATGATAGAGCTCATGGGGCAGGGAGAGAGAGGACCTAGTAGCAATCAGCGAAGAGGCGGGGCCAGGAGCTGTGACTCGACCCCTGCAACCACAAATAGGTGAGTACAAATAGGTGAGTACACACACACACACACACACACACACACACACACACACACACACACACACACACACACACACACACACACACACACACACACACACACACAATGAAACCCAGGGTAACAATGGCCAGACACCAACATGCTGACACAATCAATTATCAATACACGATTATTTAAATCAAACTCCTGTGTTGGATGAAATATTTTTTGTTCCACCCGGTATTTACATCAGCTTCATCCTTTGATAATTATTCCTGTTATGCTGACTTATATTCAGTTTTGATATAATCTGTTTGTCTTAAAATATGGTCTTTGTATGTTTGTAATTCTTCGTTTTTATATTGTTAGTGTTAAAATCAGTTGTAAAAAAATAATTTACTATAAATAATAATAATAATTATTATTATTATTAGTAGTAGTAGTAGTATTGTGGTTGAGATTATTATAATTAGTACTATTACTATTATGGTTATTACTATTATGATTATTATTGTAAATTAATAGTATAATTAAAATCATTTTTAACAGACCAAGAGTCTCTCACTAAGGCAGGGTAACCCAAGAAAAGAATAGAAGAAACACGTTAACCGTCATTCATCCAGTCACTGTTTTACCAGAAGTGTGCTGAGACCACAGGTCAGATGACTCTATATTGCACCATCCCCCCCCCATCCTTCAAAATATTTCCCACCTCCAGGACTACAGTCTGGCAAACCGGTTTTCCCTGAACGCTTCGATAAATGTTACCTTGCTTACACTCCAACGACACGTCAGTTCACACAAACCACTTGACTCCGATATAACGCGCTCACGTAGGCCTGTTGGATGTCCAAGCCCCTGTATTCTAAATACAACAATGTTGGACCACCGTTGGCAACAACGGTGGTTAGACATACACCATAACAAATTGCACTCTATTAGGTTTGTGGCCATCTTATCACGTTGCTGTACTCGGGAGTCTGTGCTCTGACGTCTCCGCATCGGCCATACTCGCCTTATCCATAGGTATCTCATGGAACGACACTATTCCTCTCTGTGAGGTTTGTCGGGTCTCTATTTCGGTTCTTCACTTTCTTGTAGATTGTTAAGTTTACGAGCGAGCTCGCTGGATTTACCTCCACCTATGCCGCCGCCCTACCGCTCTTATCTTCCCTTCTTGCAGACGGTCCTGCCTTTGATTTACAATCACTTTTTGACTTTCTGTCAGTAACTGCTTTACGAACTTTGACACAACCCATAGCGTCCCTTCCAGCCCTTTTCTCCCCACACCTGTGATCCCTTCTCCACCTAGCTGTTTTTAGCCCTGGGACTATTTTCTGCCCCGCAATGTTTCGTTACCCATGACAGTTTAGCGCTTTATTTGATAATGCCTCTTAGCACTGTATAACCTTTGTCAGTTTAGTGCTTTATTATTTAATTATAATTTTCTTCTCACATGTACGCTGCAGTAATTTAATATTCAGGAGCTGCTCCTTCAGACATTTTTAAAGGGTTCTAGTTTGCCTTACCGAGGTTCCCAACCCTACTTGAGGGGGGTCTAATTCCATTCCAATCCAGCTCTGTACCTGATGATAAATCTGCTCTCCTCAAGGGAGGTTCTTTGATGCTGGTGAGGGGCTCTTGATCTAGGGAATTGGATCTGTGCTTCAGTTTCCTAAATCAAGCTAGACTGCCTTCCATTTCCCCCTCCCCAACAGGGCGCTGTATAATCCCTACAGGGTTATAGCGCTCCCCTATGATAATCAACCCGCAGACTATGGAACTTGTAAGCGTCCTCTGTTGGTGGCATCTCAGGTTTTACACGAAAAGACGATTTTGATTCTGTGAATATTCGTAGTTGGATTTGATTTAGTGTTTTCCCTGGCATTTCACGATAAAATATTCGTGTCTAGCAGCCCTGAATAGTCGTCAGGGATCCACCTGACTCAATGAAGCTAGAAGCGTGTGTGAGTGGAAGGTATCATTTTGTTAAAGCAGTTTGATGGCATCGCTTCTCTATATTGAGAAGAGTTTACAGGTTGTATCACAACGAGTATCACATGGGCAAAAAAATATATTTATAATGATAAATTCACTAAGATTTTATTTGAATCTCTTGGTATCATAGGAAATGACATCTTTGGGGTTCATTTTAGGTGAAAGACATAAAAATGGTCAAAATATATAACTGAAAAGACGCAGGTTTTGTGGGTTCCACATTAATTATCTGAAAGAAAGCAGCTGTTGCATGCCCAGTATGCTCGCCTTCATTAACTAGTTTGCATATGTTATGCCAACCAGGGACTGATGGACTTGGAATGCGTGAAGTGTTCCATAGGATATCCAAAGTTTGCAGTGAGATCAGAATATTGAATTTCTTTGTTGGATAAGTATTTTAAGAATCGCATCCCTCTAGCTCTTGATGGATAAACTTTGCCTGGTATGCTTCCCAGCTGCTTCAGATCTAATGAGATGGACCGTTTTGTAATCTGTTGTTGCTACTGCTGTTGGTATTACTGTTGTAGGTATATCCATGCCCTGAAATATCCTATGGTCGTACTGTGATGATGTGATGGTCAATGTTGTCTCCTACATAACGAAAAAAACTGTCAGGAAGGCACGCAGGTATGCTAATATCTGTGGATGCTGCAACTGAACGTTGGAAACACTGTACCTCTGAGTATGAGCATGAGAGCGTAAACAATGGAGCATAAAGCTCCATTGTTCACGTGTCGGAGTTCACCCCACTCCGTAGGGTCCCTCAGGAGTAGTGTAGTTTGCCGTGGAATCTGGATCATCTGGAAGTGCCGTGCTCCCTTCCCAGTTTTCCAGGAGGTAGGGCAGGGTGTCCTGCAGGCGACGGGTGTATCTCTGGAGGCTGCCTGTCGGTTCTGGGAGGTGGCAGCCGAGGGAGGTATACTTTGTGGCGGGTGTTGGATCCCCCTCTCATTTGTCTGCCGAGGTGGCTTAGTGGATGTGACGTTGCTATCCCAGAGTGCTGGTTTACTGGCATAAAGAGTAGGGTATGGCATAGTTTCCACGCTGCATTGGCGCTGCTGGCAGTTTCGAGGTCCTCTTGGATGAAGGGAGGAACTTTAAAGCTCTTCCATGCCTTCTAGTAACTATCCCTCCACCTCCCTTTCTTTTTTTCCTTCCCTTCTTTCTTTTTTTCCTTTCAAAATTGTAAGAAAGAAGTGCCACCATCATGGAGTCTTCGTTCCATGACCCCCTCCTTCTAGGCCCCTTTTTGTTGCCACATTCTGTTCTGACCCAGCTTTGTTATTGGACCATTTTCCAGACTTTTCCCATGCCCCTGTGCCTTCTTTTTGCGATACTTCGTCACCTGCTCCAGGTGCTGAGGCTCCGCCCATTTCTTCTAGTGCCTCTGCCCCATGCACGTACAGGGCGATCGCCCACCTACCACAGGTCGGGCCACCGGTGGTCCTATGCCTGAATGTTTTAGACCCTTTGCTGATGATGGTCCTTCGATTTCTGCTCATTCCACCCAAAAACGGCCTACACAGCACCTACTTTCATGTTTATAATTGCAGAGTGGACAAAATTCTTTTCCTTGCAACCGACATCTCCAACTGATTATATTTCAGACCACAGTATCAGTAAAACTCTTTCACGACTCGTTGGCCAAAATATATCCTTTCCGGCTCTTCAGAGTGGTGCACACATCGTTACTCTTCAGAACGCAGGCCAAGCATATGATCTTTCCCATCTTACTTCCAATGATAACGTCCGTATCACAGTCCACATATAAAAATATATAACAATGGTTATAAATGACCATAATTTTTAAAGGGGTGGACCGGTAAGCCAGCGGAAGGCCTCGGTCAGATGACCAAAAGCTCCAAAGGCGGGTCATCATCTGACTAAGACCCGCGTCAGGAAACATTTGTCCTGTTTCCTGACGAACCTTACCTAACCTAACCTATCACAGTTCACAAACACGCTACTCTCGGTTCTTCCAGTGGTATGGTGGTCTTATTGCACACCATCTTACAGTGTAATTGCCTGTCTTGCGGTAATGATATTTTAGAGCAATTACCCCTTCAGGACCTTCCTATTCTCAAAGTAGATACATATTTCCTGCCAGCTCAAGGGCGGAGGCACTTTCCCAGTAACATCTTTGCTTAATCTTAGACTGTCATGAACTCCCAGCCTCCGTTAATATAGCGAGACATCGCCTAGAGGTCGGTAAAGTGGTCCCTACATCCCAACTGTGTTGAAATTGTTGGTGCTTCGGACATCCAGTTAAATACTGCAGGTCTGTAGTGGAGTACCTGGTCTGCAGTGCTGCAGATCATGCCAATACATCTTGCAGTCTTCCCCCCACTAGTCTTAATTGCAATGAAACTCACCCTTCTTTTTTTCCTGCTATGTCAGGTCTATTTTAATGAATGTGAAATCCATTGTCTTAAGAGCAAAGGACTTATGCTATGGCTGTCTCTCGGCTCTGCCTTAAGGGAAATCTTCCCTGTGTTCCTTATTCTCGAGTAGCTAGGAGACCTACAACCTTGGCGGGCCCCCCACCTACCAGCTCCTCCAGTGCCGTTTCTTCCGTGGGCACCCCAGTCTCTAATTGTTTTGCGGTTTTACCCTCTGAAAGCCCCACCTCCATACTTCTTTCTACCTCTACTTCTCACCCGCTAGTTTCTCAGTCTGCGAGGCCTCGCACGCCTGCATTTTCTTCATACCTATCACCTACGAGGTGGAACTTGCCTCCTAAGCCCAAGTCTCTTTGCATTCCTCTGGTGCTTATATTTCACCAATAGTTTTCCTTTTCGGCCTCGGTGCCTATTTCTCACCCCCTTTCTAACTCTCACACGAAGGTGGAGGTTCACCCCCTCGTGTGGTCCTCTCTTCTTCTGTTCCCTCTAGGGCATCTTTCAAGGTTCATACTCCCCACCCCTCTCAGACCTCTTTGGTTCCATCCACAGTCTCCCCGATCTCTACTTGCCCTACCTCACCTGTCATCTTCCTTGTCCGCTGAAATACTTGATGCTATCTCCAACTATATTTGCAGAGACGAAACCTTCCATGGACACCTGTGCACCTCATTATGCCCCTTTTTATTTTTCACAATCCTCTCAGCAATCTTTTCCTTCACAGCATTCTGATTCCTTCTTGCTTACACACTTTCCGTTGCCTCCACACACTTTCCGTTGCCTCCACACACTTTCCGTTGCCTCCACACATTGACTTCACTGACTCTACTAGCCTGTAGATTTTTTCACTTCTCATTGTTAGCATACCTGTCTTTGTGAATAATGACTTATTTACAACGGAATATTCGTGGCCTCAGGGGTAATCGGGGAGAGAACCAGGTGTTGCTCTCCGAGTTTTTCCCAGTATGTGTCAGATTACAAGAGCCTAAGATTCGTTCAGCAGTTTTCCGTCCCATTTCGGGCTTTGTGCAGTTGCATTCTTCTGATCCCTTTCCTGAAGAAACTTTTAATGAGAGTGCACTTCTTGTGAGCATTTGTATACCGTTTAAACAGGTCTTTGTTCGTTTTCAGCTGCATTATACTGCAGCCTGTATTTGCACAGGTGGTATACAGTTTTCTCTCTATATCCCTTCCCTTCCCATGCCTTCTGTATCTCGGATGTTGCATTTGTGATCTCTTCTCTGTGTCACTGCCCATCTTGTTTGGTGATTTTAACACCGCCATCATCTTTGGGGAGGGTCCCACTGTGACTTTCGTGGCCATCAGTTGGAGAGACTTCTCATTTCATATCCTATTCATGTTTTAAATACGGGTGCTCTTACCCATTTTGACTCTCGCTATCAGTTTCTCTCTTGCATTGATCTTTCTATCTGCCCCTTGTTAATCGCACTTGATTACACTTGGTCTATTCTCCCGGATTTGCATGACAAGTGCTTCACCTCTGCCTATCGTTTCTTGCTTCTAAATCTACTAGGGAGCAACTGCCCTTGCCGATCTTCGGCAGCTGGGCCTGATGATATTCATAACCGTATACTACAATATCTGCATTCTACAGCCCTTACAGTCCTTTGGCGTCTTTTCAATCGTATTTGGAAGCAAGGGGTTCTACCTCGATAATGGAAATCTACCATTGTACTATCGTTTCGCAAACCAGGCACCTCGGGGCTTGATACCTCTCACTATCGTCCCATTGCTCTGACCAGTGTAGTCTGAAAGGTGATGGAACGATTAGTGAATAGACGTCTGATGTGGTATTTGGAGACTCACAACAGTCTTTCGCTCCAGTATGGCATTCGCAAGGGCAGCCCTATTTTGGACCAGTTGCTCCTCGAAATGCCTTTGCTAATAAACACTCCATCCTAACAGTCTTTTTTGATCTCGAGAAGGCATGTGACGCCACTTGGAGGTGTAGCATCTTAGTTTAGGCCCATTCCTTAGGCCTCCGCGGTAATCTACCGACCTACCTTGCTGCTTTTTTAGCTGAAAGACCTTTTCGTGTCCGTGTTGGTACCGCGATCTTATCAGACTTTCTTCAGGCCGAGGGAGTCCCACAGGGTTGTGCCCTTAGCATTTCCCTTTTTCTCTTGGCTATAATTGACCTGCCTTCCATTCTTCCATCGCATATTTGGACGTCGCTTTATGTAGATGACTTAGGCAGGCGCTGACTGCCGCTTAGAGGTGACCTTCCTTCAGGTTGCGATTGACATTGTTTCCCACTGGGCCACTTCCTATGGATTTAAATTTTCTAGTGCATAAATATATTTCATTACCTTCACTAGATGTCCTCTTGTCCCAGGTATTCCATTGTATTTGCACTGCTCACGTATCCCGGAATGTCATACGGTCAAGTTTCTTGGCCTTCTGTTCTATCGCCGGTTGACATGGAAACCTCACATTTCCTCTCTGAAGGCAGCTTGCCTTGGTCGGCTGAACCTCCTTCAAATTCTTGTGCATTCTTCATGGGAAGCAGATCACCGGACGCTCCTCCGTTGGCATTCCGCCCAGGTCTTGTCAAAGTTGGATTATGGCGACCAAGTCTATTCTGTGGCTTCTCCTGCATGGTTGATGGTTGGTAGCGCACACAGCTCACATACTGAGTTTCCGTGGATCGATTCCCTGCCGGGTGGAAGCGTTGGGCATGTTTCCTTACACCTGCCGTCCCTGTTCACCTAACAGTATGTACCTGGGAGTTAGCTAACTCTTACGGGTTGCATCCTGGGGGATGGTAAACCTATGGGTTGATCTTTGAAATGAGCTGAAGTAAGATAACAGCTCATAGCTTGTGAAATTGATGTGTAAATAAGACGTTGGAGGAGGCGAGGTCTTCAAGTAGAAGAAAGTATAACGATATCGACAATGAGTGGGAGGGGCTGGGTTTGATTGGTGTCATTGGGTACGGGAGTTATTTCTTGGGTGGCTTTAGGTAGAGATCGTTTTGATAAGGACCTGCCTCGTATGGGCCAGTAGGCCTTCTGCAGTGTTCCTACATTATTATGTTCTTATGTTCTTATTTGAATAAGGTAGGCGAAAATTTGTGTATACAGTAATTTCGCAAAAATCCTTCTGAACCTAACTAGAAAAATATTTCATTGTGTTTGTTTATTAAATTATTGTAAACTTACCTAAAATAAATTTAGTTGAATTAGACTAAATTAAATTGCGTTTGTTGTAATAAGGTTAGGTAAGTTCTCTAAGGTGCTTTTGGTGCATAATTTTTACATTAACATAAATGAAAAAATACATCATTAAACGAATAAGAGAAAATTTTATAAAGGACTTAATTTTAAACGAGTTCTTGCTAACTGACCAATTGTACCTATTCAGCTAGACAGAAAGAGACACACACACACACACACACACACACACACACACACACACACACACACACACACACAAACACACATATATAAATACACACATATATATATGCACACACACATATATATTATATATATATATATAAAATATATATATATATATATATATATATATATATATATATATATATATATATATATATATATATATATATACACATATACATATATATGTATGGTAGAGTTATTATTGAAAGAATTAAGAGTAAGATGGAGAATAGGATAGCAGATGAACAAGGAGGCTTTAGGAAAGGTAGGGGGTGTGTGGACCAGGTGTTTACAGTGAAACATATAAGTGAACAGTATTTAGATAAGCCTAAAGAGGTCTTTGTGGCATTTATGGATTTGGAAAAGGCGTATGACAGGGTGGATAAGGGAGCAATGTGGCAGATGTTGCAGGTGTATGGTGTAGGTGGTAGGTTACTGAAAGCAGTGAAGAGTTTTTACGAGGATAGTGAGGCTCAAGTTAGAGTATGTAGGAAAGAGGGAAATTATTTCCCAGTAAAAGTAGGCCTTAGACAAGGATGTGTGATGTCACCGTGGTTGTTTAATATATTTATAGATGGGGTTGTAAGAGAAGTAAATGCGAGGGTCTTGGCAAGAGGCGTGGAGTTAAAAGATAAAGAATCACACA
>NW_027195032.1:545000-570000 GCF_038502225.1 Cherax quadricarinatus
TACTTGTTCAATATAAATAAAATTTGATTTCCACATTAACTTCCTGAAATTTTCATATATGTTCACAGCATTTTAGTCGTCATTCCGAATTTGAATTTATAGGATAAAAACTTTTCTTGAATGGTTTTAAAATGTCGTAAAATCTTACATAGGCAAACAGCTACATCAGCTAATATTTCCCCCACAACCAAAGAGCAGTTCTTTATTTAAAGTTAACTTTCATAAAAGCAGATTTTCTTAAAATAAGTCAGTTGCTGCAAGAATTTTGTCCTTAGGTGAGAGTTATACAGAAGCCTAAATAAAGCACAAATCTTTTATTTAAGTTCAAAGATGATATACTGGTTGAATTATAGTCCTCCATAATTTACAAATATATTTTCTCGGTTGTAATGCAATGTATATTGGTCACAATAAACATCAGCTGATGGTTCGGAATCTCTTGTCTCGGATGTCGTTCCTGAATTCTTCTCCTCTTGGCGTTATGGAGTTTTCCTGTTAATGATGTCGTTCTTGAATTCTCCTAGCGGCAACAAAATTCCTGGGTCATCCTGGCTCCTTCAGACGTTTTTCTGCTTTTCTAAGTGACATATCAGTAGGGAGTCCTGTCGGAGGTGGGTAGCAGACATGAAGACTGGGAAGACAAAGTTCCTTTTCCTTAGACCAGTCTTGGTTATTAATCTACAAATTGCGACAATGTCCTCATTCCTCCTGGTAGTCGAAATAATTCTTTATTTAGGCCACAGAAGAGTGTTAGAAGTCAAGAGTACTTATTGTACAAATACTGTAACATTTATCCCCTAGACTGTTCTACACAGTTCTTTTGCTCATCTCTCTTGCTAAGAGGTGCCAAGGTATTAAACACTCTTCTGTATATTTATTTGTAATTCAGTTCTGTACACTGTTGTACCTCCACTGAGTACCAATAATTCAGTTGTTCTGTACACTGTTGTACCTCCACTGAGTACCAATAATTCAGTTGTTCTGTACACTGTTGTACCTCCACTGAGTACCAATAATTCAGTTGTTCTGTACACTGTTGTACCTCCACTGAGTACCAATAATTCAGTTGTTCTGTACACTTTTGTACCTCCACTGAGTACCAATAATTCAGTTGTTCTGTACACTGTTGTACCTCCACTGAGTACCAATAATTCAGTTGTTCTGTACACTGTTGTACCTCCACTGAGTACCAATAATTCAGTTGTTCTGTACACTGTTGTACATCCACTGAGTACCAATAATTCAGTTGTTCTGTACACTGTTGTACCTCCACTGAGTACCAATAATTCAGTTGTTCTGTACACTGTTGTACCTCCACTGAGTACCAATAATTCAGTTGTTCTGTACACTGTTGTACCTCCACTGAGTACCAATAATTCAGTTGTTCTGTACACTGTTTTACCTCCACTGAGTACCAATAATTCAGTTGTTCTGTACACTGTTGTACCTCCACTGAGTACCAATAATTCAGTTGTTCTGTACACTGTTGTACCTCCACTGAGTACCAATAATTCAGTTGTTCTGTACACTGTTGTACCTCCACTGAGTACCAATAATTCAGTTGTTCTGTACACTGTTGTACCTCCACTGAGTACCAATAATTCAGTTGTTCTGTACACTGTTGTACCTCCACTGAGTACCAATAATTCAGTTGTTCTGTACACTGTTGTACCTCCACTGAGTACCAATAATTCAGTTGTTCTGTACACTGTTGTACCTCCACTGAGTACCAATAATTCAGTTGTTCTGTACACTGTTGTACCTCCACTGAGTACCAATAATTCAGTTGTTCTGTACACTGTTGTACCTCCACTGAGTACCAATAATTCAGTTGTTCTGTACACTGTTGTACCTCCACTGAGTACCAATAATTCAGTTGTTCTGTACACTGTTGTACCTCCACTGAGTACCAATAATTCAGTTGTTCTGTACACTGTTGTACCTCCACTGAGTACCAATAATTCAGTTGTTCTGTACACTGTTGTACCTCCACTGAGTACCAATAATTCAGTTGTTCTGTACACTGTTGTACCTCCACTGAGTACCAATAATTCAGTTGTTCTGTACACTGTTGTACCTCCACTGAGTACCAATAATTCAGTTGTTCTGTACACTGTTGTACCTCCACTGAGTACCAATAATTCAGTTGTTCTGTACACTGTTGTACCTCCACTGAGTACCAATAATTCAGTTGTTCTGTACACTGTTGTACCTCCACTGAGTACCAATAATTCAGTTGTTCTGTACACTGTTGTACCTCCACTGAGTACCAATAATTCAGTTGTTCTGTACACTGTTGTACCTCCACTGAGTACCAATAATTCAGTTGTTCTGTACACTGTTGTACCTCCACTGAGTACCAATAATTCAGTTGTTCTGTACACTGTTGTACCTCCACTGAGTACCAATAATTCAGCTGGGTTTGAAGTATTTAAAATTGTATTTATGTTCATTATTTTTTTGTTTATACGTAAATGCATTAATATTATACTTAAAGTGAACTGATACTGTACAATGTGTTTCAAATACATTGACCCAATTTCAATGCACTATGTGGTATACATCGGGTCCATCATTTTCAAATGCCCTGTATTATCCATTGGATATTTCATTAAATAGATTATCTAATTGCTTTGGATAACAGTTATCTATTCTTTAGATGTTAAAAAACGTGCTCATATTAAATTTTAATTAGGATCAGATTAATTTAAGGACCAATAATTAAAGGAGGATTTATTCTAAATTATAAAATTTAACTTTTAGTGATCGGGCAATCCTTTACACTAGGCCTGACTTTTTTTTTTAAGAATAACTTTGAATAACCTAGATATTATAAATTTGAATATTATTAATTTGAAGTTGTCGGGCAACTCGTGACTTGTTATTCCCTCACAGCAGGCCTATGTCACCGCAGGCCTGTCAGTGCAGGCCTATGTCATCTTAGAAGTACTAACCACACATTCATAGGCAAGGAGAGGGGAAGGGGCGGGATCGTTTCATGAGAGTCTGCTATTTTAAGCATAACCATTGTCCAGAGCTAGAGCCCAACAGTTCCTTTCAGTTTCAACTTTGGAGTGTTTAAAAACAGAGTCATTATTTAGGAGATGAAACTCGGGGGTAAATTTTTCAGAGTGATGCCTGGCACTATAATAATGCCAAGTATCACTCTGAACAATACGTACCTCGTGATATGCCTCAACCTAGTGCTTTAAATAGCGCCACACTGTACCAACAGCTGGTGAGCTTGTGCCAACAGCTGGCGAGTTTGTGCCAACAGCTGGCGAGCTTGTGCCAACAGCTGGCGAGTTTATACCAACAGAATACCAGTTGGTTCCAGTCTGGCAAACTTGCTAATGTTTAACCAAGTTACGGAGTTCGCGTGTCATCAGGAGATGCGCCCTAACTACCTACTTAGCTGGAGGTCGTTCCGAAGGGTCAACACCCCCGTTGCCCAGTCTCTCGCCAAGCCTCCAGGTAGATTAAGATCTGTTCATCCAGGCATCCTGGAAAGACGTAATCCAACATGCGAACTACAGCCAGACTGGGCGCGTACTGACTGTGGGTATCTATCCAGTTCCTTCTTGAAGGCAGCTAGGGGTAATTCTCTTTATGCATAGTGGGAGGCTATTGAACAGTCTTGGGACCCGGACACTGTTTATCTCAGAGTACTCATGGCGCTCTTGCTTTTCGTTAGGGATATCTTGCGCCGTCTGCCTAGTCTTTTGCTTTCTGTCAACATTATGCAGAACACTCTATTTCGACTCAGTTTTTGGTAACGACGATTACTGAAATAGACTTTCTACTTAGCTACAAACTTATTGAACTCAGTACGAGTCCTTGGGTGTGTTCTTAGGTCTTGACATTAAGAAGTGTGGAAAGTTTGAGCCTTATCAAAAGAAGCTTTCACGAGTATTTGCAAGAAAATAAAAATTGCATTTTGCTATTGAAACTCTTGTCGGAAATTTTGCTTTCATTGCAAATGATCACATCCCTGAAGTGTTGCAAGAGCAGTTCCACAAATAGAAATTTTGTTGGTGATTTATGAATTTTGTGAATCTTGTCCTGGAAAAGTTTTGTCTAAAGAATCTAACAGTGTACCAGACTGTAAACCAATGAGCATTTCCAGTCATTAACCCATTTTCATTGACACATTTGTGCAAGACAGAATTTTCTCAATGAGATTTGACCAGTTCGATTTGATCCAGTTCCATATTTGTTCCAGATCCAGTTCAATTTGAAAAGTGATCCTCTGTGTGTACTCAGCCATAAATTACAAAGTATCTTAAGTAAAAGGACACAAGTGCAAGTAATGTGACAATAAAATGTCACATTACTTAACATATTGTACTACTATATGTACTACTACTACTACTACTACCACTACTACTACCACCACCTCTTCCTGCCTATATATAGCCGTCCTGCTCCCCCTCTGGTTAGTGTGACTGTGTCAATGGTCCAAGTCGGACCGAAACGTCGTCGTAAGCTTCTCTCTTTTATGTGCGGGTTATTTGTGTATCGTTCCAGTCACGGTATTGTGCCCTTTTTTTTTGTTATTTAAGTACAACAAGATTTGTACGTGAAAAGATCCAATCTCACCCATTTCATTTATAATACACTAGTAGTGTATTAATACGAAATATACACTGCCAGTGTATATTCCGTGTTTCTTAGGATATAAATGAAGAAAGATAATGAAAGTATTTCTTACATTATCAGATCATTTTAATGGTCCAAGTCGGACCGAAACGTCGTCTCAAGTTTCATTCTCTCATTTTTATTTTATTTATTATCACACCGGCCGATTCCCACCAAGGCAGGGTGGCCCGAAAAAGAAAGACTTTCACCATCATTCACTCCATCACTGTCTTGCCAGAAGGGTGCTTTACACTACAGTTTTTAAACTGCAACATTAACACCCCTCCTTCAGAGTGCAGGCACTGTACTTCCCATCTCCAGGACTCAAGTCCGGCCTGCCGGTTTCCCTGAATCCCTTCATAAATGTTACTTTGCTCACACTCCAACAGCACGTCAAGTATTAAAAACCATTTGTCTCCATTCACTCCTATCAAACACGCTCACGCATGTGCAGGTTATTTCTGTATTGAACATTAAAATGGTATAAAATACCGACAGGTTGTTAGGTAAGACACATATGCAACAGTTAGGTATCTTTATTTCGAAACGTTTCGCCTACACAGTAGGCTTCTTCAGTCGAGTACAGAAAAGTTGATAGAAGCAGAAGATACTTGAAGACGATGTAATCAGTCCATCACCCTTAAAGTTTTGAGGTGGTACAGACCTACAATCAACTTCGACAACCTCTGCTAGTGAGAACGGCTGGATTTGAGAGGGACCTGACCTCCCAGCATCTGAGTTCTTACCTCTTCTAGTGACCTACGTCTCACCTCTTGGCGCTATATAAGGCTCCATCCTGTCACTTCATCTCCATATTGTTTCATTCCATGGAACAATGCTCTTCTCCAGACTGAGGGACTGACCACCTCAAAACTTTAAGGGTGATGGACTGATTACATCGTCTTCAAGTATCTTCTGCTTCTATCAACTTTTCTGTACTCGACTGAAGAAGCCTACTGTGTAGGCGAAACGTTTCGAAATAAAGATACCTAACTGTTGCATATGTGTCTTACCTATTTGTGTATTGTTCCAGTCACGGTATTGGGTTTTTATTCTTGCATATCCGAATAATTATGAGGAATGATGACCTGCGGATTGATAACTTGATAATCCATCCACTGGAAGATTAAGGACTGATGATTACATTATATTGATAAATAAAATAACATTTTATTGATACCCTTTTTTCATCGTTTACAGATATTACGTTTATTGAACTACATAAACCCTAGCACATTTCTTAGGTAAAAGGACATGTGACTTTTGTTGTGGCAACGTTTCGCTCTCCTGGAGCTTTGTCGAAACGTTACAAATAATACGTGGACACAGTGTATGTGTGTAATAGAATGAAATGTAAACACAATACAATCGCTGTTGGTAGTGCAGTAACGTGCATATTAATTGGGACAGTGACGAAGTAACACATTTATTTATATGGCAGATAATTGAATAAATAAGAGATATGACTACCCTTTGCTTTTATAAGCATTGCTAAACACTTTGGCATAGAATCGACCATTATTGAACACATTTTGGCAAGTTCGTCGCTTTGATACTAGGTAATAATAACAGTAGCTTCTCCTCAGTCGAATAGTCCAGCTTCGTGATCTCATTTGGTTGAGGTCAAGAGAGTTTCCAGAACAATTTAGTACGTTTAGCTCACTCTTCGAAGAATGTCAACATTTTTCTGGAAGTGTGGCGTGGAGTAAGATCCTTCTGGAAAATGACTTCTCAGTCAGGAAAGTCTCTATCCACAATGGGAAGCAAATACCAGGATTGTCTTATATTTGTCATTGTCGTTCCCTCAAAAATTACAAGCAGTTCAGGGTCTTTAGCAATAATACTCCCCCAAAATATCTTAGATGGGTGTTATAGCGCGTGTCGAATGTGTCCATTCGTAAGAGGTTCGCCTTTGCTCCGTCTCACTACCACTGATCTGCAGTACATCCCCTGTGATCGAGTGCCCACCACAGCCATTTTTCCTTCACAGCAGCAGTCATTGTTTCCTTAACGCATTTCTGGCAGTTCTGCCAACTTCAAGGAGCCTTCGTCAAGCAGTTGAAGAATCAACATTTACGCAGCCGAAGTCAAATATCTCTGTAAATATTTGTTGGTTTTCTTGGGACCCTTCATACTATTTCTTACGATAAACTTGTCATCGTGAGGTGTTGTCTTGCGTTTTCTTCCACATCTTCCTCGACGTAGCGCTTCACAATTACCAGTGTCCTCAGATCTCTTTACAATCCGACCAACGGCTGATTTTGCTAGGATCAAATTTTCTGCGCTCTGTCTGATACTCAAATACTTGTACGCTTCCTAGGTGTAGCATCCATCATGAATTTCATCAGTAATCAAACACTGAAGTGAAGAATTTGGCGAAACCACATTCACTGAGCACAAGTGCAGGAATATTCTTACAGAACAACAGCTGTTGTAGCACTGACTAGAGTCGCTGGGTAATACCACAGCTGGATGTTTTCCAAAAGCCAATAGCAAACTCTTCTGGGAAGAAACGAATCCATATTATATTAAGACGGAGACTTAAGACACATTATGAGATGATAATAAATTTTACTCCTGTCCCAATTAATTTACGCACTACTGTAGTAATAGTAATAGCTTTAGTGGTGGTAGTGCTTGTAGTAGTACTTGTAGTAGTAGTGCTTTTAGCAACAGTAGTAATAGCAGTAGAACTTTCATTAGTAGTGATTTTAGCAATATTAGTAGTAGCGCTTGTATTAGTAACACTACTGGTACTAGTAGGGGTATTTCTAGTAGTAACACTACTGCTAGTAGTACATGTAGTGGTGTGCTTGTGCTGGTGCGCTGCTGCTGAGTGGCGGTGCTTTGCTGGTGCTGCTGCTGGTGGTGGTGCTTGTGCTGGTGCTGCTGCTAAGGTGTTGCTAAGTGCAGGTAACTACTACTATTGGTGTTACTAAGGTACAGGTGCTACTGCTACTGGTAGTGCTTGTGCAGGTACTGCTACTGGGGAATTATTACTGGTGCAGAGGTATTGCTACTGGTAGTATTGCTAGGTACCAGTGCTGCTGCCGCTGGTGGTATTACTGGTACAGAATGCTACTGCTAGTATTCCTAGTACAGAATACTGCTGCTGCACTATTGGCGGATTACTGGTGCAGTTGCTGCTACTACTGGTGGTTGTTGCTGGTTCAAGTGCTACTACTACTAGGTATTGTTACTGCAAAGTTGATACTGCTGGTGGTGCTTGTGCTAAGTAATATTACTGGTAGGTGCTTGTACTAGTAATGCTACTGAGGTGGAAGGTGCTTGTGCTAGTATTACTAATAGTAGGTAGTGCTTGTGCTGAGTATTACTACTGCTAGTGGAGGTACTTGTGATAGTAATACTACTGAGTAGTGAATTGCTTGTACTAGTAATAACTACTAGTATTGAATAGTGCTTGTGCTAGGTAAGTACTACTAGGTAGGTGCTTGTACTAGTGATTAACTGCTAGGTAGTAGTGCTTGTACTAGTGATTCTACCTAGTAGGTAGTGCTTGTTCTAGTAATGCTGCTAGTGGTACTTGTTGGCTCCAGTAATAACTACTAGTGGTATTTGTGCTAGTAATTGATACTAAGTTTACTACCTGTACTAGTAATACTACTAGTAGTCCTTTTACTAGTAATACTAGTAGTACTTGTACTAGTAATTCTACTAGTAGTAGTACTTGTTCTAGTAATACTGCTAGTAGTACTTGTACTAGTAATACTACTAGTAGTACTTGTACTAGTAATACTACTAGTAGTACTTGTACTAGTAATACTACTAGTAGTACTTGTACTAGTAATCCTACTAGTAGTACTTGTGCTAGTAATACTACTAGTAGTACTTGTACTAGTAATACTACTAGTAGTAGTACTTGTACTAGTAATACTACTAGTAGTAGTACTTGTACTAGTAATACTACTAGTAGTAGGTAAGGTTGCTTGTGCTAGTGAATTCTGCTAGTGGTAATACTTCGTTTCTGGTAAATATGCTAGTAGGTGCTTGTACTAGTAATGCTAGCTAGTGGTATTTGCTAGTAATACTACTAGTAATGCCTGTGCTGGTAATACTCCTAGGTATTCCTTTTACTAGTATTGCTAGGTGGTGCTTGTGCTAGTATTGCTACTAGTGGAGTTCTTGTGCCAGTAATGCTACTAATAGTATTGTGCTAGTAATTGCTACTAATTAGGTGCCTGTGCTAGCAATGCTAATGGTGTGCTTTGCACTGACTAATGCTATGCATTGTGCTGATAGGTAACTGCTAGTGGTACTTATTGCTGGAGTAATGCTACTAGGTAGTGGTTGCACTAGTAATTACTGCTAGTGAGCTGTCTGAGTAATACTACTAGGTAGGTGCTTGTGCTAGGTGATGCTACTAGTAGGTGCACTTGTACTAATAATGCTAGGTAAGGTTGCTTGTACTAGTAATGCTAGTAGGTGCTTGTGCTGAAGTAATGCTAAGGTAAGGTGCTTGTGCTAGTAATGCTAGGTGGTGGCTTGCTGCTAGTGAATGCTACTACTAGTGGTACTTGTGCTAGGTAATTACTGCTAGGTGGTAGTGCTTGTACTAAGTAATGCTGCTGGTGGTGCTTGCCGCTGAGTAATGCTGCTAGTGGAATTGCACGTACTAGTAATGACTACTGGTAGTGCTTGTGCTAGGTATTACTGCTAGGTGGTGCTTGTGCTGGTAATGCTACTGGTGGTGCTTGTGCTAGTGATCCTGCTAGGTGGTAGCTTGGTTGTAACAAGGTAATGCTACTGGTGGTGGTGTGCTGAGTGTGCTGCTGGTGGTGGTGCGTGCTAGTAATGCTACTAGGTGGTGGTGCTTGTGCTAGTGATGCTGCTGGCATTGCTTGTACTAGTAATGCTACTGGTAGGTGCTTGTACTGAGTATTAACTGCTGGTAGGTACTTGTACTAGTGATTACTACTAGGTGGTGCTTGTGCTGAGTAATACTACTGGTAGTGTTTGTGCTAGTATTGCTAGTAAGGAGTGGTAGGTGCTTGTGCTGGCAAGCACTAGTAGGTGGTGCTTGTTGCTAGGTAATGACTGCTAGTAAGGTGCTTGTGCTAGTAATGCTACTAGTGGTGCTTGTGCTATATTACTACTAAGGTAGGTGCTTTTGCTAGTATAACTGCTAGGTAATGCTTGTACTAGTGAATCCTGCTAGTGGTACTTGTGCTAGTAATGCTGTTAATTGGTGGTGCCCTGCTGATAATGCTGCAGTAGTGGAGGTGCTTGTGCTAAGTTATTGCTACTAGTGGTGGTGCTTATGCTAGGTAATGCTACTGGCATTGCTTGTGCTAGTAATGCTACTAGGTGGTACTTGTACTAGTAATACTATAGTGGTACTTATGCTAGTAATGCTACTAGTAGGTGCTTATTGCTATGTATGCTACTAAGGTAGTACTTGTGCTAGTAATGCTACTAGTAGTGCTTATTACTAGTAATCCTACTAGTGGAGCTTGCTGTAGTAATGCTACTAGGTAGGTCCTTTTACTAGTAATGCTAGTAGTACTTGTACTAGTATTCTACTTGAGTAGTGAGGTGCTTGTTTCGTGTAATGCTGCTAAGGTAGGTGCTTGTACTAGTAATACTGCTAGTGGTATTGTGCTAGTAATACTGCTAATTTGGTGCCTGTACTAGTAAGTGCTACTAGTAGGATCATTTTGCTAGTAATACTACTAGTAGTACTTGTACTAGTAATACTACTAGTAGTAGTACTTGTACTAGTAATACTACTAGTAGTACTTGTACTAGTAATACTACTAGTAGTACTTGTACTAGTAATACTACTAGTAGTACTTGTACTAGTAATACTACTAGTAGTACTTGTACTAGTAATACTAGTAGTACTTGTACTAGTAATACTACTAGTAGTAGTACTTGTACTAGTAATACTACTAGTAGTAGTACTTGTACTAGTAATACTACTAGTAGTAGTACTTGTACTAGTAATGCTACTAGTAGTAGTACTTGTACTAGTAATTCTACTAGTAGTAGTACTTGTTCTAGTAATACTGCTAGTAGTACTTGTACTAGTAATACTACTAGTAGTATTTGTACTAGTAATACTACTAGTAGTACCTGTACTAGTAATACTACTAGTAGTCCTTTTACTAGTAATACTAGTAGTACTTGTACTAGTAATACTACTAGTAGTACTTGTACCAGTAATACTACTAGTAGTAATTGTACTAGTAATACTACTAGTAGTACCTGTACTAGCAATACTAATAGTACTTGCACTAGTAATACTACTAGCATTACTTGTACTAGTAATACTACTAGTAGTACTTGTACTAGTAATACTACTAGTAGTAGTTGCACTAGTAATACTACTAGTAGTACTTGTACTAGTAATACTACTAGTAGTACTTGTACTAGTGATACTACTAGTAGTACTTGTACTAGTAATACTAGTAGTACTTGTACTAGTAATACTAGTGGTAGCTTGTCTTGCTAGTAATGCTAGTGGTGCTTGTACTAGTAATGCTAGTGTGCTTGTACTAGTAATACTACTACTAGTAGTACTTGTACTAGTACTGCTACTAGTAGTACTTGTACTAGTAATACTACTAGTGGTACTTGTGCTAGTAATTGCTGCTGGTAGGTGCTTGTGCTGAGTAATGCTAACTAGTGGTGCTTGTGCTGAGTAATACTACTGGTAGGTGCTTGTACTAAGTAATGCTACTAGTAGTGCTTGTGCTAGTAATCCTACTAGTGAGGTGCTTATTGCTAGTAATACTACTGGTGGTGCTTGTGCTAGTATTGCTACTAGTAGGTAGGTGCTTGTGTATGAGTAATGCTACTAGTGGTGAATGCTTGCTGAGTAATACTATGGGCAGTTGCTTGTGCTAGTAATGCTACTGGTGGTGCTTGTGCTAGTAATGCCTGCTGGTGGTGCTTGTGCTGGATAATGCTACTGGTGGTGCTTGTGCTGAGTATTACTACTGGTAGTGTTGTGCTAGTATTAACTGGTGAGTGGTAAGGTGCTTGTACTAGCAACACTAGTAGTAGGTGCTTGTGCTAGTAATTGCTACTAGTGGTACTTGTGCTAGTAATGCTACTAGCTGGTGGCTTGTAACTGTATACTGCTAGTGGTGCTACTGAAGTATTGCTGCTAGTGGTGCGTGCTGAAGTGATCCTACTGGTGGTGCTTGTGCTGGTAATGCTATTGGTGTTTGTGCTGGTATTGCTAACTGCTAGTGGTAGGTGGTGCTTGTGCTAGTAATGCTGCTGGTGGTAGTGCTTGGTACTAGTAATGCTACTAGGCATTATGCTTAATGCTAGCAGTACTACTAGGTGGTGCTTGTGCTAGTATACTGCTGGTGGTGCTTGTACTGAGTAAGTACTGCTAGTGGTGCTTGTGCTGGTAATGCACTGAGTGGAGTGCTTGTGCTAGTAATTAGCTACTAGTGGTGCTTGTACTAGTAATCCTACTAGTGGTGCAGCATTGCTGAGGTGAATGCTAGTGGTGATTGTGCTGAGTAAGTACTGCTGGTAGTAAGGTGCTTGTGCTAGTGAATACTACTGGTGGTGGTGGCGTATGCTATATGACTACTGGCATTACTTGTGCTGTATTATACTGGCTAGGTGCTTGTGCTAGTGATACTGCTGGTGGTACTTGTGCTAGTGATCCTGCTAGTGGTACTTGTGCTAGGTAATGCTACTAGTGGTGCTTGGCCGCTAGTAAGTGCTGCTGGTAGGTGGTGCTTGCGCTAGTAATGCTACTAGTGGTGCTTGTGCTACTACTAGTAGTATTTGTACTAGTAATACTACTAGTAGTAGTAGTACTTGTACTAGTAATACTAGTAGCAGTAGTAGTACTTGTACTAGTAATACTAGTAGTAGTAGTACTTGTAATACTAGTAGTAGTAATACTAGTAGTACTAGTAGTAGTAGTACTTGTAGTAATACTAGTAGTAGTACTTGTAGTTGTAATACTAGTAGTAGTACTTGTAGTAGTAATACTAGTAGTAGCACTTGTAGTTGTAATACTAGTAGTAGTACTTGTAGTAATACTACTGGTAGTAATAGCACTTGTAGTAATAATTCTGGTAATAATAGTAGAATTTGTAGTAACACTAGTGGTGGCAATACTACTACTATTGGTAGTAGTAGTACTGGTAGCATTAGTAGTAATAGTATTACTGGAGGTAGTAGTAGTTGTAGTAGCTCCGTGATAGAGGGATTTATTTTGAGGAGAATTTTTGCTAATACTTTAGAGATTACGAAGTTCTCTCTATTCTGTTTACAATTTGTAAACGATTACTCCAAACTAAGTCTCTCATCATTTTTCTTTACTCTGTGTTTATATTTGTCTTCTTTTACGCTCTATTCGAAGTTCTAACAATCCTGAAACTTCTGTTGTGAACTTTTCAGAAGTACAATGTCACAGTGTAGAGTAACTGTAACTTCACAAAATCCGTATTAGATAAATTTTCTTAAAATTCCTAATTTATATTTAGTATCTAGCACATTAGCATAGTTTATAATTATATGTATAACACGTTAATCAGTTAATGGGACCTAACATAGCACATAAACGTACTGTATGTTGCTCGCTTTTATTGGAAAATGATTAATTCTCACCTACATACCCCAACATACGCTTCATTCTCCTCATAACTGAATTCAATCGCCTACATACCTCATCATTAGCCTCACTTCGTGAATGTCTTTACTCTCCTACATAACTCAAGATGACCCTCAGTGTATCTATAATATATTCCAAACATTTGCAACAAAAGTTACATTTCCCAATCCATCTTATTTGAACTTTTTTTAAGTTCGTAAATGCATCAAACGGCTTTCCCTTCCTTATTTAATACCTATTAATGTACGTGATTTGGATCATAACAGGTGAAGTAAATTCCACGCGACAGATTCATTGATTTTGAAATTAAGGTATCAAATGACAGGTGAAAAAGAATGATTCATGAAAAAGTTCGAACGAAGAAACAATTGTTGGAACTCTGTGTGACCTGGAAGATTTTTCTTATGGAGGAAAATTAGTTGACAAGTCCCGATGGAAAAGTCCAATGTTTTTTTTTTATTAAGTAGTAAGGAAATGGAAAAAGTGTTGGTTTGTTTTCAAGAAGCAATTATTGTGGCACTGAAGGCGGTGTGACGAGGCAGGATATGTTAATATATGTCTGGTGTAGCAGTGAGGCAGAGTTCCTCTCTGGCCCTCCTCCAACTCTGAGGTCTCGGTCTCTCTCTCTCTCTCTCTCTCTCTCTCTCTCTCTCTCTCTCTCTCTCTCACACACCCACACACAGTTTTAAGAAGAGGTACCATAAAGCTCCTGGAGCAGGAAGAGTGTGGACCTTGTAGCGATCAGCGAAGAGGCGGAACCATGAGCTATGACTTAACCTCTGGAACTACTAAACAGGTGAGAAATAGGTGAGTACACGCTTAAACACACTCATAGAGGAAGGATCCATACATACCTCTAAGCAGCCAGGGGAGAGAGAAAGCACAGCAGCGGCCAGCAAAGAGTCCACTACTGTGCTCACTGTACTATGAGCTGAGCCGCGACTCTGGCAAGCACAAATACGTGAGTATGCACGCACACAATTAAATATGAAAGATCTCTCCACACTAGTGACCAGCCAGTCCTGAGTTTCGACTACTTTGCTGAAGTAAACTTGAGAGAGAGAGAGAGTTCGTGAAGGACGAACGATGGCAAACTTGAAAACAGGAAACTGCTCAGGCAATTCCTAAATATGGTGCAGTGGGAGAGGAAAATGGAAGGAGAATGTAGTTGCGAAGTGCCGGGAGGAACAGGAACACACAGAAATCAGATGATTCGCCCAGTGAGTAAAGACAGGTAAAAAATACTAGAACATGGAAAAACTATAGAAGGCAAAGAGCGTTAATGAAAAAGGAAATGAGCAGAAGATCCAGAAGCTATTATGCACGGGGAGGAAGAGAGGTTGAAGGCCAATTTGAGAATGACACAGCATCGAAAGTCAAACCCTACACAAGCTTGCTAAATAGCCACGTCAAAAGAAAGCAACAGTAAACAACGAGATAATCTGGCTGAAGAATGAGGAAGTATGGTTTACAAGGAATGACCAGAATGTTTATGAAGACCTCAGCAAGAAATTTGAGGAGGTAAATAAAAGAATATTGTGAAAAACCCAAAAAGCCAAGGCAGTAGAGTGCAGCATCAAATGCTGAAGGTGCAAATATGCACATATGCAGTATAATTTGATCCTTTATTGGCAACGTTTCGCCCACACTGCGCTTTATCAAGTAGATCTGTTTGTGACTTGATAAAGAACCGAAAGGCTTTCTC
This sequence comes from Cherax quadricarinatus, assembly GCF_038502225.1. NCBI lineage: Eukaryota > Metazoa > Arthropoda > Malacostraca > Decapoda > Parastacidae > Cherax > Cherax quadricarinatus. Next base: position 559,949 of record NW_027195032.1, read on the forward strand.
ATATGTCCTAGTGTTTGCTCATCTGTTTTTTAAAACCCATTTGTCGGTATCTTTCACTAAATTTTATACCAATAAATTCACTTTTCAGACCGACACTGTTTTATTGTATTATGTAACAGGTAGTTGCTAGAAATTACTAATAGTAACAGTAGATCTAATACAGAATGACTTAGAGATATTACTCTTTACTCAACCTTTATCCGAAGTAACCTAAGGGATACCCCCTTATATTGTGCCACGTAGGTCCCGTGGCTAGGTTGGTAGCGTACTCAGCTCCCACACTGAGAGTCCTTGTTTAGATATCCGGTACGAGTGAAAACGTTGGCCAAGTTTCCTTACACTTGCCGCCCCTGTTCACTTAGCAGTATTTACCTGGGTGCTAGTCGACTGTTGTGGGTGGCATCCTGGGGGTGGTGGTGTACCTTAGAAAGGGCTGGGCTTTTAAATGAGTAAGATAACAGCTAAATAAATAACAAAAAGGCACAATACCGTGACTGGAACGATACACAAATAACCCGCACATAAAAGAGAGAAGCTTACGACGACGTTTCGGTCCGACTTGGACCATTGACAAAGTCACACTGCAAAATGAATTTGTGTAAAAAAAATGCTATTTGGGTACGAATATCGCCATCAGCATTGCCTAACACGACGCAGGGAAGGACACAAGGCTTAACGCAGATTCTTAGTTCTCTGTCATCATGTGTGATAAATGACTTGGGAAAACAGCCAAGTTGAAGAAGAAGACGCTTGTTCAACGTTTTGGAATCTTTATTAGGGGCGAAACATTTCACCAACCAGTGGGTTTTTTAGTCCAATACAAAGAAGAACGGTTGAAGAAGAAAGGTCATGTGAGGTAATTACTCCCTCAGCCTGGAGTCGATGTGTTCTGTTCATCAGTCTTCAAGAATGATGGGCTGAACACACAGACTCTAGGTTGAGGGACTGATAACCTCAAACTCCTCCTCCTCCTCCTCTTCCAGCGTTTTTATTTGTATTGAACTGAAGAAGTCACTGGTTGGTGAAACATTTCCACCTCACTAAAAATTCCAAAATATTGCATAAGTGTCTTATTCTTCTCCCTATATTCATCGCCAAATGATGATCTGCAGAGCTCGTCAATTAGTTCACGGGATTCCAGCGTCGTAATGACACACACTGGTACAGCAAATCAAAATTTGCATAATCTCGGGCGCATTTCTCGTAAATAATGTAGGAGGGTCCCGCATATACGGCGCCTAATTTCAGTATTTCACGTTTTTGCTGGCTTTTGACTGAGCCATCGTTCATTATGTTCGGTGCTTTGACCTCTGCTCCGCTAATATCGTCATTTTCGTGTAAGAGTTGCATAAGGGATAACGACAAGTGACATATTTAGAGCTGTATAAGCGGGGCTCCCCTCGACAAGTTTGTTTATATGTAATACTTGTAAATCGTATCAATAAGAGTTGATCGGGTGACAGATTAATTAAAAATTAAAATCGACTTGTCATTTAGGTAATCCAAGCCATAGTTAAATCCGACATAGTTAAGTGATGATAATTATCTCGCGATTCATGTGATACTACACTGTTGAATTCTTCAGTTACGTAAACAAAGAAGGAAACACGATGTTGCAAATTATTTAACACTATGACGGAAAAAGAACATGGAATGGGTGAGGTTTGAACCCATGGCGAGCAGTGAAACTGTGTTGGTAAGAGAACATTCAGTGACTGTTAGTTAATACGTCTTGTGGTTCACAGTCTTCAAGAGAGAGTCTTCAACGTCGGTGACGGGCTCTTGTTCCAAGGAATTGAACATGACCTTCTTTTCGCATTGAACCAGATTGCCTCCCATTAATTATAAGTGGACCTAACTCTTCTCTAATCTTTGTTATATATGTTTAGAAAAGACTTTTGGATTCGTCTTAAATTCCTTTTTAACTTATCTTACAACATCGATTCACTTTTCTTAACTCAGATCTTCCTCAACGAGCACATTTTCTCATCAATGGAAATAAATCGCTTGGACTTTTTTGGGTTATCCCAGGTTCTCTACACACATGCATATGTGTAGATAATCTATGTAACTGTATTTGTGTATACCTGAATAAACTTATTCCTCCCCTTCTGCTTATTACTGTAGTATAGTTCACAGTTAACATATATGTTACATCTATAACTAGATGACCTTCGCATCCCCCCTATATCATTATCGTGTGAGGTATTTTTAAGGCCCCTGAGGGACCCAAAAGTCGTAGCTGGATCGCTAGGGCACTCAGCTCACTGAGATCAGGGGTTCGAATCTCTTCCAGTACGGCTGGAAAACGTTAGGGATGTGTTTCCATAAGACACCTGCTGTCCCTGTCCCTGTTCACCCAATGGGTACCTGGGTGTTAGGTGACTGGTGTGGGTCGCATCCTGGGACAAAACTGACCTAATTTGCGGGAAATGCTCAGCATAACAAGCTACTTTCTATATAGTAGTATGTCACTGATGTCAACTATGGTCTGTATACCTTGTACATGTACTGGTAGAAATAGATATAATTATTATTTTTATTGTTATTAGTATTGTTATTATTGTGATTATTATCAAGATTCATTTTCATCTTGTGATTATAACTAAATATCCCCCAAAAATTCTTTGATCAAATTTTCCAAACGTGATCAGAATACATACGAAGCAGGAACCAAATTTTACCCACGAGCCAGAAAATATAAGAAATTATGAGCAGTGGCACATTAACTTACTATTTATAGGAGGTAAATATGGACCAATCAACTGTTCCCGGTGAAATATCAGAATCTTAATTGAATCAAGCGTTGAATAATTCCATTAAGATCGGTATTTAATAAATTATTAAGTGAACTCCGACGGTAGTCGGTGATATTTAGTCTCGTAAATAGACATAAACACATATAAATAGATATGAGGAAATGTCGATAAATTTGAAGACAAGTACACAGGATGTATAGAAACTTTTCTGGACAATGCTATTTGTCAAGTCATGTTTTCCTGTACGTAGAGCCTTGCTAAGGGCGAAACATAACGAAGAGCGAAACTGTTGTTCAGCACCTTAATCCATTGTCATCAAACTGGACAACTTTTTTTGCAATCAGAGGTTTAAATAAAGCATTAATTATGCAGTTGTATCAAGAACAGACTAACATGTAGGACGGTAGTACCTCCCTGGGTGGTTGTTGTTTACCAACCTGCTACCACAGGACGGTAGTACCTCCCTGGGTGGTTGCTGTCTACCAACTTACTACCACAGGACGGTAGTACCTCCCTGGGTGGTTGCTGTCTACCAACCTGCTACCACAGGACGGTAGTACCTCCCTGGGTGGTTGTTGTTTACCAACCTACTACCACAGGACGGTAGTACCTCCCTGGGTGGTTGTTGTCTACCAACTTACTACCACAGGACGGTAGTACCTCCCTGGGTGGTTGCTGTCTACCAACCTGCTATCACAGGACGGTAGTACCTCCCTGGGTGGTTGCTGTTTACCAACCTGCTACCACAGGACGGTAGTACCTCCCTGGGTGGTTGTTGTTTACCAACCTACTACCACAGGACGGTAGTACCTCCCTGGGTGGTTGTTGTTTACCAACCTGCTATCACAAGACGGTAGTACCTCCCTGGGTGGTTGTTGTTTACCAACCTGCTATCACAGGACGGTAGTACCTCCCTGGGTGGTTGTTGTTTACCAACCTGCTACCACAGGACGGTAGTACCTCCCTGGGTGGTTGTTGTTTACCAACCTGCTATCACAGGACGGTAGTACCTCCCTGGGTGGTTGTTGTTTACCAACCTGCTATCACAGGACGGTAGTACCTCCCTGGGTGGTTGTTGTTTACCAACCTGCTACCACAGGACGGTAGTACCTCACTGGGTGGTTGCTGTTTACCAACCTGCTACCACAGGACGGTAGTACCTCCCTGGGTGGTTGCTGTTTACCAACCTGCTACCACAGGACGGTAGTACCTCACTGGGTGGTTGCTGTCTACCAACCTGCTACCACAGGACGGTAGTACCTCACTGGGTGGTTGCTGTCTACCAACCTGCTACCACAGGACGGTAGTACCTCACTGGGTGGTTGCTGTCTACCAACCTACTACCACAGGACGGTAGTACCTCACTGGGTGGTTGCTGTCTACCAACCTGCTACCACAGGACGGTAGTACCTCACTGGGTGGTTGCTGTCTACCAACCTGCTACCACAGGACGGTAGTACCTCACTGGGTGGTTGCTGTCTACCAACCTACTACCACAGGACGGTAGTACCTCACTGGGTGGTTGCTGTCTACCAACCTACTACCACAGGACGGTAGTACCTCACTGGGTGGTTGCTGTCTACCAACCTGCTACCACAGGACGGTAGTACCTCCCTGGGTGGTTGCTGTCTACCAACCTGCTACCACAGGACGGTAGTACCTCCCTGGGTGGTTGCTGTTTACCAACCTACTACCACAGGACGGTAGTACCTCACTGGGTGGTTGCTGTCTACCAACCTGCTACCACAGGAAGGTAGTACCTCCCTGGGTGGTTGCTGTCTACCAACCTGCTACCACAGGACGGTAGTACCTCACTGGGTGGTTGCTGTCTACCAAACTGCTACCACAGGACGGTAGTACCTCACTGGGTGGTTGCTGTCTACCAATCTACTACCACAGGACGGTAGTACCTCACTGGGTGGTTGCTGTTTACCAACCTACTACCACAGGACGGTAGTACCTCACTGGGTGGTTGCTGTCTACCAACCTGCTACCACAGGACGGTAGTACCTCCCTGGGTGGTTGCTGTCTACCAACCTGCTACCACAGGACGGTAGTACCTCCCTGGGTGGTTGTTGTTTACCAACCTGCTACCACAGGACGGTAGTACCTCCCTGGGTGGTTGTTGTTTACCAACCTGCTACCACAGGACGGTAGTACCTCCCTGGGTGGTTGCTGTTTACCAACCTACTACCACAGGACGGTAGTACCTCCCTGGGTGGTTGTTGTTTACCAACCTACTACCACAGGACGGTAGTACCTCCCTGGGTGGTTGCTGTTTACCAACCTACTACTACAGGACGGTAGTACCTGCCTGGGTGGTTGTTGTTTACCAACCTACTACCACAGGACGGTAGTACCTCCCTGGGTGGTTGCTGTCTACCAACCTACTACCACAGGACGGTAGTACCTCCCTGGGTGGTTGCTGTTTACAAACCTACTACCACAGGACGGTAGTACCTCCCTGGGTGGTTGATGTTTACCAACCTACTACCACAGGACGGTAGTACCTCCCTGGGTGGTTGCTGTCTACCAACCTGCTACCACAGGACGGTAGTACCTCCCTGGGTGGTTGTTGTCTACCAACCTGCTACCACAGGACGGTAGTACCTCACTGGGTGGTTGCTGTTTACCAACCTGCTACCACAGGACGGTAGTACCTCACTGGGTGGTTGCTGTCTACCAACCTGCTACCACAGGACGGTAGTACCTCCCTGGGTGGTTGCTGTTTACCAACCTACTACCACAGGACGGTAGTACCTCACTGGGTGGTTGCTGTCTACCAACCTGCTACCACAGGACGGTAGTACCCCCCTGGGTGGTTGCTGTCTACCAACCTGCTACCACAGGACGGTAGTACCTCCCTGGGTGGTTGCTGTCTACCAACCTACTACCACAGGACGGTAGTACCTCCCTGGGTGGTTGCTGTTTACCAACCTGCTACCACAGGACGGTAGTACCTCCCTGGGTGGTTGCTGTTTACCAACCTGCTACCACAGGACGGTAGTACCTCCCTGGGTGGTTGCTGTTTACCAACCTGCTACCACAGGACGGTAGTACCTCCCTGGGTGGTTGCTGTTTACCAACCTGCTACCACAGGACGGTAGTACCTCCCTGGGTGGTTGCTGTTTACAAACCTACTACCACAGGACGGTAGTACCTCCCTGGGTGGTTGCTGTTTACCAACCTGCTACCACAGGAAGGTAGTACCTCCCTGGGTGGTTGCTGTTTACCAACCTACTACCACAGGACGGTAGTACCTCCCTGGGTGGTTGCTGTTTACCAACCTGCTACCACAGGACGGTAGTACCTCCCTGGGTGGTTGCTGTTTACCAACCTACTACCACAGGATGGTAGTACCTCCCTGGGTGGTTGCTGTTTACCAACCTGCTACCACAGGACGGTAGTACCTCCCTGGGTGGTTGCTGTTTACCAACCTACTACCACAGGACGGTAGTACCTCCCTGGGTGGTTGTTGTCTACCAACCTGCTACCACAGGACGGTAGTACCTCCCTGGGTGGTTGCTGTCTACCAACCTGCTACCACAGGACTGTAGTACCTCCCTGGGTGGTTGCTGTCTACCAACCTGCTACCACAGGACGGTAGTACCTCCATGGGTGGTTGCTGTCTACCAACCTGCTACCACAGGACGGTAGTACCTCCCTGGGTGGTTGCTGTTTACCAACCTGCTACCACAGGACGGTAGTACCTCCCTGGGTGGTTGCTGTCTACCAACCTACTACCACAGGACGGTAGTACCTCCCTGGGTGGTTGCTGTTTACCAACCTGCTATCACAGGACGGTAGTACCTCCCTGGGTGGTTGCTGTTTACCAACCTGCTACCACAGGACGGTAGTACCTCCCTGGGTGGTTGCTGTCTACCAACCTGCTACCACAGGACAGTAGTACCTCCCTGGGTGGTTGCTGTCTACCAACCTGCTACCACAGGACGGTAGTACCTCCCTGGGTGGTTGCTGTCTACCAACCTACTACCACAGGACGGTAGTACCTCCCTGGGTGGTTGCTGTCTACCAACCTACTACCACAGGACGGTAGTACCTCACTGGGTGGTTGCTGTCTACCAACCTGCTACCACAGGACGGAAGTACCTCCCTGGGTGGTTGCTGTCTACCAACCTACTACCACAGGACGGTAGTACCTCACTGGGTGGTTGCTGTCTACCAACCTACTACCACAGGACGATAGTACCTCACTGGGTGGTTGCTGTTTACCAACCTGCTACCACAGGACGGTAGTACCTCCCTGGGTGGTTTCTCTCTACCAACCTACTACCACAGGACGGTAGTACCTCACTGGGTGGTTGCTGTCTACCAACCTGCTACCACAGGACGGTAGTACCTCCCTGGGTGGTTGCTGTCTACCAACCTGCTACCACAGGACGGTAGTACCTCCCTTGGTGGTTGCTGTCTACCAACCTGCTACCACAGGACGGTATTACCTCCCTTTGTGGTTGCTGTCTACCAACCTGCTACCACAGGACGGTAGTATCTCCCTGGGTGGTTGCTGTCTACCAACCTACTACCACAGGACGGTAGTACCTCCCTGGGTGGTTGCTGTCTACCAACCTACTACCACAGGACGGTAATACCTCCCTGGGTGGTTGCTGTCTACCAACCTACTACCACAGGACGGTAGTACCTCCCTGGGTGGTTGCTGTCTACCAACCTACTACCACAGGACGGTAGTACCTCCCTGGGTGGTTGCTGTCTACCAACCTACTACCACAGGACGGTAGTACCTCCCTGGGTGGTTGCTGTCTACCAACCTACTACCACAGGACGGTAGTACCTCCCTGGGTGGTTGCTGTCTACCAACCTGCTACCACAGGACGGTAGTACCTCCCAGGGTGGTTGCTGTCTACCAACCTACTACCACAGGACGGTAGTACCTCACTGGGTGGTTGCTGTCTACCAACCTGCTACCACAGGACGGTAGTACCTCCCTGGGTGGTTGCTGTCTACCAACCTGCTACCACAGGACGGTAGTACCTCCCTTGGTGGTTGCTGTCTACCAACCTGCTACCACAGGACGTTAGTATCTCCCTGGGTGGTTGCTGTCTACCAACCTGCTACCACAGGACGGTAGTACCTCCCTTGGTGGTTGCTGTCTACCAACCTGCTACCACAGGACGGTAGTACCTCCCTATGTGGTTGCTGTCTACCAACCTACTACCACAGGACGGTAGTACCTCACTGGGTGGTTGCTGTCTACCAACCTGCTACCACAGGACGGTAGTACCTCCCTGGGTGGTTGCTGTCTACCAACCTACTACCACAGGACGGTAGTACCTCCCTGGGTGGTTGCTGTCTACCAACCTACTACAACAGGACGGTATTACCTCACTGGGTGGTTGCTGTCTACCAACCTGCTACCACAGGACGGTAGTACCTCCCTGGGTGGTTGCTGTCTACCAACCTACTACCACAGGACGGTAGTACCTCACTGGGTGGTTGCTGTCTACCAACCTGCTACCACAGGACGGTAGTACCTCCCTGGGTGGTTGCTGTCTACCAACCTGCTACCACAGGACGGTAGTACCTCCCTTGGTGGTTGCTGTCTACCAACCTGCTACCACAGGACGGTATTACCTCCCTTGGTGGTTGCTGTCTACCAACCTGCTACCACAGGACGGTAGTATCTCCCTGGGTGGTTGCTGTCTACCAACCTGCTACCACAGGACGGTAGTACCTCCCTGGGTGGTTGCTGTCTACCAACCTGCTACCACAGGACGGTAGTACCTCCCTTGGTGGTTGCTGTCTACCAACCTGCTACCTCAGGACGGTATTACCTCCCTTGGTGGTTGCTGTCTACCAACCTGCTACCACAGGACGGTAGTATCTCCCTGGGTGGTTGCTGTCTACCAACCTGCTACCACAGGACGGTAGTACCTCCCTGGGTGGTTGCTGTCTACCAACCTACTACCACAGGACGGTAGTACCTCCCTGGGTGGTTGCTGTCTACCAACCTACTACAACAGGATGGTAGTACCTCACTGGGTGGTTGTTGTCTACCAACCTGCTACCACAGGACGGTAGTACCTCCCTGGGTGGTTGCTGTCTACCAACCTACTACCACAGGACGGTAGTACCTCACTGGGTGGTTGCTGTCTACCAACCTGCTACCACAGGACGGTAGTACCTCCCTGGGTGGTTGCTGTCTACCAACCTGCTACCACAGGACGGTAGTACCTCCCTTGGTGGTTGCTGTCTACCAACCTGCTACCACAGGACGGTAGTACCTCCCTGGGTGGTTGCTGTCTACCAACCTACTACCACAGGACGGTAGTATCTCCCTGGGTGGCTGCGGTCTAGCAACCTACTACCACAGGACGGTAGTACCTCCCTGGGTGGTTGCTGTCTACCATCCTACTACCACAGGACGGTAGTACCTCCCTGGGTGGTTGCTGTTTACCATCCTACTACCACATGACGGTAGTATCTCCCTGGGTGGCTGCGGTCTAGCAACCTACTACCACAGGACGGTAGTACCTCCCTGGGTGGTTGCTGTCTACCATCCTACTACCACAGGACGGTAGTACCTCCCTGGGTGGTTGCTGTCTACCATCCTACTACCACAGGACGGTAGTACCTCCCTGGGTGGTTGCTGTCTACCATCCTACTACCACAGGACGGTAGTACCTCCCTTGGTGGCTACTGTCTACCATCCTACTACCACAGGACGGTAGTACCTCCCTGGGTGGCTGCGGTCTACCAACCTACTACCCTGTATATATACATATATATATATATTATATATGTAGATAGATATTCGACAGAAGCTCTAGAAGCAGGTGATCATATAACTAGAACTGCGTCAGGAGGCAAACATCTGGCTTTCTAACTCTTGCTAAATTAATTTAATCTTCACGATGTTGGAAGCGACATACATAAGTGTTCTTAAGAAATACTCTGTAATTACACTCATCTTTGCACTTTTGTCATGATTTCAAAATTTGCAAAACACTTTTGTTGGAAAAGCTTTGTTCTGAGTAGACCATTTTGTTTTCCTTTATTCATAACGGGAATATACCTTTAAATCCAGGGATCAGACACATAAAATAATCCTTAATAAAAAGGTTGAGATTGTTCACAGTCTCCTTATTTGCTCTATTTCTTTCAATTTCTTACTTGTAATAGTGTTGAGTGTCACTAAGTAGGTAAACAGTTATGATAGAGTAAGCGGATCCCCCTTGAATTCTACGTCTCCATCAATGTCTAATGCAGTTTCTCTGATGTTCTTGTCTCTGAGTCCTTTGGAATGAATGAGACACT
>NW_027195032.1:575000-607500 GCF_038502225.1 Cherax quadricarinatus
CTGAGAATCCTGAGAAAACAGAGTCGCGCAGACTGTCTTCCGGAGTGACCGAGAAAGCTGTTACTGAGTATCATCGTTAAAGAAAATTAATCGCTTAGACACTGCCCTGAGAGAATATAATCAGGGAGACTAAGGGAACAGATTCAGGGTGACTGAGGAAGCAGACTCAGGTTGATTGAGAAAAACTCAGTATGACTGACAAAACTGTCTCAGGGTGACTTAAGAGAACAGAACTAGAGTGACTGAGAGATCAGTCTCAGAGTGACCGTAAGAAAAATCCCTCCAAAGGTTTAACTTCTTCCGTTGAGCTACTTGAAGTAAATTGCTCCGTTGGGAGACGTAAGACGTCTCGCTCTTGTTAAAGACTTGTAAATTTGTTGTCGTTTTCATTCTTTTTCTCTGTCTCCCTGTCTCTGTCTCTGTCTCCCTGTCTCTGTCTCTGTCTCCCTGTCTCTGTCTCTGTCTCCCTGTCTCTGTCTCTGTCTCCCTGTCTCTGTCTCCCTGTCTCTGTCTCTGTCTCCCTGTTTCTGTCTCTGTCTCCCTGTCTCTGTCTCTGTCTCCCTGTCTCTGTCTCTGTCTCCCTGTCTCTGTCTCTGTCTCTGTCTCCCTGTCTCTGTCTCTGTCTCCCTGTCTCTGTCTCTGTCTCCCTGTCTCTGTCTCTGTCTCCCTGTCTCTGTCTCTGTCTCCCTGTCTCTGTCTCTGTCTCCCTGTCTCCCTGTCTCTGTCTCTGTCTCCCTGTCTCTGTCTCTGTCTCCCTGTCTCTGTCTCTGTCTCCCTGTCTCTGTCTCTGTCTCCCTGTCTCTGTCTCTGTCGCTCTCTCTCTCTCCTCCAAATAAATTCATATCTCCAGTATCAATCTCGGCATTATACAGCGAACCACTCACTCTTGTACAAGTCAAAAGGGGCACTCCCGGACGTGTTTGTGTCATATTAAGGAAGCCAAGAGTTTGTCTCTCACTGAGGAAGCTCAGATAATGATGTTCTTGACAAGGCTTCTGTTGTTGCCAGCCTAGGATTGACACACTTCAAGGAATCTTACTCTCCTTTAATCCCTGGAACAAACCTCACTGTCATATTTTCCAGGTGCTGCACGATCTCTACGGTGTTAAAGAATTAAAAGGCAAAGTACAGTGACTGGAACAGTACACGAATAACCCGCACATGGAACATAAGAGTGGACACACTCATGAGAGGGGGTGAATTTAAGTCGGATTTGCTCATGAGTTAATAGGCTTTTCGGACAAATTCTGACCGAAACGTCGTCGTAAGCTCCTCTCTTCTATGTGCGGGTTAGTTGTGAATTGTTCCATTCCAGTGCCTTTTTTGTTATTGATGATTAAGACACATGTGCAGCAGTTAGGTATCTTCAATCCGAAACGTTTGGCTACACAGTAGGCTTCTTCAGTCGAGTACAGAGGAGTTTGCGGAAGCAAACTTCTGTGTACTCGAAATAGTATTTGAAATACTATTTCGAAATACTAACGGAGAAATAGTATTTGAGGTGGTCAGTCCATCAGCCTCGAGAAAAACTCTTCTCCAGGCTGAGGGACTGACTACTTAACCATTGGATAAGTGTGTCAGTACTGGGCACTGAAAAATTGTGCGACTTATAAATGTTGGCTAGTTAAATGTAAATACTGACTCAAGTCAGAGAGTGTGTGTGGAGGGGGGGGGGTTGAGGGAGGGTGTCGAAGCCAGTCGATACATTGATTGCTTCCTTCCTGACATGTCACCAAATAGGCTAACTGTCGCCGCGTAATTGGTTGAGTGTGTCCGTGAGGTCTGTGGACACTCACCCCTCAAGGAAGGTTCCTTGATGTTGGTGAGGGGCTCTTGATTTAGGGAATTGGATCTGTGCTCCAGTTCCCCGAATTAAGCCTGAATGCCTTCCACATCCCCCCCCACAGGCGCTGTATAATCCTCCAGGTTTAGCGCTTCCCCCTTGATTATAATAATAATAATGTGGACACTCAGGCGGTGTTGTAATAATGTTTGCTAGGTAAAAGGACACTAGTGCAACTAATGTGACATGTTACTGTGGCAATGTTTTGCTCTTGGAGAGCGAAACATTGCCAAAGTAACATGTCACATTAGTTGCACTTTTCTCCTATCAGGCGGTTTTTCCCTGTGCAAGACTATCTTCCTGTGAGGGAAAAGTTCAACAGATAGGAGTAGCGAGCGAGTATATGGTAACGATAGTTTGATTGCCGGCTGCTTGTTATTAAGGTAGTGTCAGTCTAGCTCCCGCTATCCCCTTCCCTCATCCTTTTTCCCCACCCCGAAAGGTGATGTGTGGGGCTCCGGCCAAACAGTAATCACTCGACCCACAGCTCCCAGCACAACTGTAAGTAAAGCCTCTGCTTCTATTCTAGTGGATATTGGTTGAAAGCTTCACTTCTGACCAATAATAAACTTGGTCCTTTCAGTTTTAAGCTCCACATAAAACTTCGATAATCACCACCTTTGTTAAGTATCTTGCACTTATCATGGAGAGTGATTTCTTAAGCAGTGGGTAACCTGTCTCTCTTTCCAGCTTGGAATGACAGATCGAGTCACCTGCCAACCAACGAGAAGTGTTGAAGGAGACGGACTGAAAACGGTCTTGGGACGTCACCTTATAATCTACCTACTTGATTAATTGTACAGGACACAACCCCTCATCTTTGTAGTGGTAAAGAACCTGAGTTCCTGTCATCTGGACTGACTATTCAAGGCTATAGACTCTGAAGAACTAGTCGTTGGGTTGTCACCAACACCTGTGATCCCGACATCACCAGTAACGGCTACAATTTCTACGAGACGGAGTCAACATCTACCAGACACCCCAGTTTACTTGTACATATTAGCGTTGAATTCAAATGTCATTTTTCCATTTCATTTTTCATTTTTCTTTCAAGTAGGATACACATTCATTTTTTAATATTTTATCTTTGCATTACTAAATGATAAAGTGTTTATCTTTGTGAATTATTATTTCTTTTTCTATTCATTAATTTTCCTGAGGAGGAGCCAGCCTTGGTAATACTGTCTGAAGGTTTTACAGGGCTGAGTAAGCCTTCACAAGTGGCGACCTTGCCAGGATCAACTCTACTGAATCAAGATTCGACTCCATCTCGAATCTACCATTGGAACTTCAATGCCGCATACCACAGATGGTTACCACCAGCCATGAGTAATCATTCTCTATGGTAGGACTACGGTACAGGTATTTAAAAGATTTGGTGATTGTGATAGTCTCAATTTATTGTAAGTCAAGTCAGGAAGGATATACTAGTTAATTCTGCCACTTTTATTTTTGAGCTTGATACGATTTGGAAGAATAGACTCTAGAGACCCGAGATTTTCCAGTGACAATTTGTTTCATTGAGCTCTTTATTATATCAAGGGAACTGTCGTAGGACACTCTTGATTTGTTGGTGAGAAGATTGGATGGTCAAGGGACCCCATTCTACTTACTGTTTACTCGGAGCCGGCATAGAACCCTTCGTTTTAATTAATACATATTGTTTAATCGAAGCAGGGATCGAACCCTCGGATTTATTTACAGTTTGAGCGGAGCAGGAATTGAACCCTCTGTTTTCTTTGATATATCCGCTTCATTTTCCCCTGGTAGTTTAAGTTATTCTTGCAAGTTTGGAGGAATACCAGTTTGGATGAGCGCTGGGAGTAAGTTAGGAATAACGGGGAAAAATTTAGAAGCTTTCATTAGTGCTAAGATCCAGGAAAGAATAGAGAAGGAAAGAATTGAGAGAGAAGAAAGACAGAAAGAGAGAGAGGAGAAAAAGGAGAGAGAGAGAATCGAAAGACAGGAGAAAAAGGAGAGAGATCGATTTGATAGAGAGAACCAAGAAAGCCAGTTAGAAAGGGAAAGAGAGGATAAAAAGGAGAGAGATCGAATTGAAAGAGAAAATCAAGAAAGAGAGAGGAGAAAAAGGAGCGTGATAGACTTGATCGTGAGGAGAGAGCTACAGTACGTGAGGAACAAGTTAGGTTAAGAGAACTTGAGGAAAGAGCAAAAGATAGAGAACATGAGTTAAGAGAAAGAGAAAAAGATCGCATTGAATTAGAGAATAAAAAGTTAACTTTTACACAACAACAATTAGAGGAAGGAGTAATTGAACATCATGCAGTCAGTGCACATATTCCAACACCTAATTTACCTCCCTTCACAGAGGGTGAAGACATTACTTCATACATTATCAGGTTTGAAAATACTGCTACCCTCTGTGAATGGCCTGCTGACACCTGGGCTACCAGGTTAGGAATGTTATTTTCTGGTACAGCTTTGAATATCTATGCAACTTTGTCGCAGGATATCATATGTAATTATAACCTACTGAAGAAGGCAATCCTTAAAGCATATCAAGAAAAAAACAAATTCTTATAGGAAAGATTTCAGGTATGTCACCTTACATCCTGGCCAGAACTTTCAGCAGTTACAGATAACACTCGTTTGTTCGACTTTTGGATAGAGAGTTCAGGAATTGATCACAGTTATGAATCTCTTAGAGACTTCATGGTTGCTGACCAGTTCCTGACAGTTCTTCTCCACCAAATACGAACATTCATTAGAAAACGTAAACTGATTATAGCTGATGAAGTTGCTGAGGCCGCTGAGGCTCACAATTCTTATAAGGACCAAAAGGGATCGAACCCTAAGGACAATGGTTCACCTGAACCAAAGATTAAGAAGCCTACCGTAGAAACAAAGTCACCAGCTATTATACCAACATGTCATCGGTGTGGTGGTATCGGACATAAACGTCCAGATTGTCCTTCCAAGAAAATAGAGAAAGTTGGAAGATGTTTTGTTGACAGTATTGACCAAGCACCCTTCTGTTCAGGAGCAGTTAATGGTATAAAAGTCTCAGACATATTACGTGACACTGGATGTACGTGCATCATAATTTCGGACAAACTGTTCCCTTACTTTAAAACCTCTCGTGTGTCCTCTATTCTTTCAGATTACTTGGGTCGTGAAAATACTTCCCCTACAATACGTTGTTACTTGAAAACTAAATGGTTCACCGGTTGGACTAATGCGGTACTAGCCCCAATTACTTGTTCTATAATAGTGGGTAACATTAAAGGTGCCGTTCTTCCTTCAGAGGCGGATCTTTCGTCACCACCCGTGGATCTAAGTTTTCCAGCTCCTCTTCCTTGTAAGTTACATAAGCCCCTTAACAATTCCTCACGGGAAGCTGCATTGTCTCGTACTGTTCATTTGGGGGTGGAAACAGATGATACTGCTCTCGATAGCGAGGTAGCAGGATCACCTGTCCATTCGTCAGGTGAAAGTAAGGGTATTTCCTCCAGCACTCTCAATGTCTTGACTAGGGCTCAGACCATAACCCTGGCTTCTCCTACCTCCTCTTCTCCCACCGTAAGTCCTTTCATTTTCCCAGATTTTATGTCCAAGGATGACTTTGTCAATATACAGCGCGACTGCCCTTCACTTCGGGATTGTCATAATCAAACTTTTAACAACAAAGTTATCCACGGGAGATACGTATCTCACAAGTTTGAATATATTAATGATATCTTATATAAATCTGTATTTAAATCTCATTCTTCAGCGATAGATTATTCCCTCCTTGTTGTTCCTAAACCATGTCGAGAGACTGTTCTTCAAAGGGCTCATGATTTACCAGTGACCAAACACTTGGCCCATCGTAAGACATGGCATAAGCTCAAGCACACTTATTTTTGGCCAAGCATGTACTCTCAGGTTACAAAGAAGTATAGTTCTTGCAATAGGTGTCAGATGCTTGCTGCACAAAATACACACTCCTAGTTCCTGTATATTTATTAAATCTAAAACTTCCCTCCTGCAGAAACGAGATATTCCACCATAGAAAAGGAATGTTTGGCCCTTGTGTGGGGTATCTCCAAGCTTAAATTTTATTTACTGGGAAAAGAATGTATTTTAGAAAAAGATCACAAACCTTTGATATACCTAGAAACTTTCAAGGGAACCAACAGTCGCCTCTTAAGGTGGACATTGGCACTCCAAGCTTTTAAGTTTCATGTTGTGTATATCAATGGTTCATCCAATTATTTCTCTGACTGGTTAAGTCGTGACAGTCAGTAGAAGATTTGTTGCCTTACGCGACTTCAACATGTTAGAACTTTTTCCTCGCCTATTCTTCTTATACTCCTTGACTATAAGTCTTGGTATGGGGGAGTGTGAGGGAAAAGTTTAACAGATAGGAGTAGCAAGCGAGTATATGGTAACGATAGTTTGATTGCCGGCTGCTTGCTAAGGTAGGGCCAGTATAGCTCCCGCTATCCCCTCCCCCCCTTTCTCCCCCCCCCCCGAAAGGTGACGTGTGGGGCTCCGGCCAAACAGTAATCACTCAACTCACAGCTCCCAGCACAACTTTAAGTAAAACCTGTGCTCCTATTCTAGTGGATATTGGTTGAAAGCTTCACTTTTGACCAATAATAAACTTAGTCTGTTCAGTTTTAAGCTCCACATGAGACTTTTAGATAATCACCACCTTTTATAAGTATCTTGCACTTATCATGGAGAGTGATTTCTTAAGCAGTGGGCAACCTGTCTCTCTTTCCAGCTTGGAATGACAGATCGAGTCACCTGCCAACCAACGAGAAGTGTTGAAGGAGACGGACTGAAAACGGTCTTGGGACGTCACCTTATAATCTATCTACCTGATTAATTGTACAGGACACAACCCCTCATCTTTGTAGTGGTAAAGAACCTGAGTTCCTGTCATCTGGACTGACTATTCAAGGCTATAGACTCTGTGAAGAACTAGTCGTTGGGTTGTCACCAACACCTGTGACCCCCACATCATCATCAACGGCTACAATTTCTACAAGACGGAGTCAACATCAACCAGACACCCCAGTTTACTTGTACATATTAGCGTTGAATTCAAATGTCATTTTTCCATTTAATTTTTCATTTTTCTTTCAAGTAGGATACACATTCATTTTTTAATGTTTTATCTTTGCATTACTAAATAATAAAGTGTTTATCTTTGTGAATTATTATTTCTTTTTCTATTCATCAATTTTCCTGAGGAGGAGCCAGCCTTGGTAATACTGTCTGAAGTTGTTACAGGGCTGAGTAAGTCTTCACGCTTCCTATTTCGTCCTTACTTTCTGATGACACTAAATGCTTCAGATTTGACAAGCTTGCCTGCGATTGGTCAATGAACCAAAGTACTGATTTAACGACGAGATAGAACACAAGTGCAACTAACAAGTTCAACTATTGATCGTTAAACCCTTAACACCCGGTTCGCTGCTTGGGAGGCAGCCTATATGGGAGTGTGACATACACCGAATAAACTATACCATACTCCTTGCATACCACATATGCAAAAACGTAGTAATGACTCCTACAATGTAGTGGATTATCTCACAGCTTTGCTGACCATCTCTCAGCAGACAACTATCTCCGCGTAATGGTCCGTCTCACAGCATAGTGGACCGTCTGTGTTGTGGACTATCATCACCACTCTCATGGATCACAGGAGGGAAGATATTAACGTGAGTGTGCTTTGACTGGCTGAAGGTAAGCTTAGCATTCCGATCCCCATCACAAAGTTGTCGACGGCTAGCACCGATATTACTGACTCGGGAGCTTAGTGAAAGGAGGATTTGATAACGCTTCTATAATGGTGGAAGTTTATATAATATAATATATATATATATATATATATATATATATATATATATATATATATATATATATATATATATATATATATATATAGGTAGTAGGTTGGTAGACAGCAACCACCCAGGGAAGTACTACCGTCCTGCCAGATGACTGTGAAACAAAAACCTGTAACTGTTTTGCATGATGGTAGGATTGCTGGTTTCTTTTTCTGTCTCATAAACACGCTAAGATAACAGGGATATCTTGCTACTCCTACTTACACTTTGGTCACACTTCACAGACACGCACATGCATATATATATATACATACATCTAGGTTTTTCTCCTTTTTCTAAATAGCTCTTGTTCTTTTTTATTTCTTCTATTGTCCATGGGGAAGTGGAAAAGAATCTTTCCTCCGTAAGCCATGCGTGTCGTATGAGGCGACTAAAATGCCGGGAGCAATGGGCTAGTAACCCCTTCTCCTGTATACAATTACTAAAAAAGAGAAGAAGAAAAACTTTATAAAACTGGGTTGCTTAAATGTGCGTGGATGTAGTGCGGATGACAAGAAACAGATGATTGCTGATGTTATGAATGAAAAGAAGTTGGATGTCCTGGCCCTAAGCGAAACAAAGCTGAAGGGGGTAGGAGAGTTTCAGTGGGGGGAAATAAATGGGATTAAATCTGGAGTATCTGAGAGAGTTAGAGCAAAGGAAGGGGTAGCAGTAATGTTAAATGATCAGTTATGGAAGGAGAAAAGAGAATATGAATGTGTAAATTCAAGAATTATGTGGATTAAAGTAAAGGTTGGATGCGAGAAGTGGGTCATAATAAGCGTGTATGCACCTGGAGAAGAGAGGAATGCAGAGGAGAGAGAGAGATTTTGGGAGATGTTAAGTGAATGTATAGGAGCCTTTGAACCAAGTGAGAGAGTAATTGTGGTAGGGGACTTGAATGCTAAAGTAGGAGAAACTTTTAGAGAGGGTGTGGTAGGTAAGTTTGGGGTGCCAGGTGTAAATGATAATGGGAGCCCTTTGATTGAACTTTGTATAGAAAGGGGTTTAGTTATAGGTAATACATATTTTAAGAAAAAGAGGATAAATAAGTATACACGATATGATGTAGGGCGAAATGACAGTAGTTTGTTGGATTATGTATTGGTAGATAAAAGACTGTTGAGTAGACTTCAGGATGTACATGTTTATAGAGGGGCCACAGATATATCAGATCACTTTCTAGTTGTAGCTACACTGAGAGTAAAAGGTAGATGGGATACAAGGAGAATAGAAGCATCAGGGAAGAGAGAGGTGAAGGTTTATAAACTAAAAGAGGAGGCAGTTAGGGTAAGATATAAACAGCTATTGGAGGATAGATGGGCTAATGAGAGCATAGGCAATGGGGTCGAAGAGGTATGGGGTAGGTTTAAAAATGTAGTGTTAGAGTGTTCAGCAGAAGTTTGTGGTTACAGGAAAGTGGGTGCAGGAGGGAAGAGGAGCGATTGGTGGAATGATGATGTAAAGAGAGTAGTAAGGGAGAAAAAGTTAGCATATGAGAAGTTTTTACAAAGTAGAAGTGATGCAAGGAGGGAAGAGTATATGGAGAAAAAGAGAGAAGTTAAGAGAGTGGTGAAGCAATGTAAAAAGAGAGCAAATGAGAGAGTGGGTGAGATGTTATCAACAAATTTTGTTGAAAATAAGAAAAAGTTTTGGAGTGAGATTAACAAGTTAAGAAAGCCTAGAGAACAAATGGATTTGTCAGTTAAAAATAGGAGAGGAGAGTTATTAAATGGAGAGGTAGAGGTATTGGGAAGATGGAAGGAATATTTTGAGGAATTGTTAAATGTTGATGAAGATAGGGAAGCTGTGATTTCGTGTATAGGGCAAGGAGGAATAACATCTTGTAGGAGTGAGGAAGAGCCAGTTGTGAGTGTGGGGGAAGTTCGTGAGGCAGTAGGTAAAATGAAAGGGGGTAAGGCAGCCGGGATTGATGGGATAAAGGTAGAAATGTTAAAAGCAGGTGGGGATATAGTTTTGGAGTGGTTGGTGCAATTATTTAATAAATGTATGGAAGAGGGTAAGGTACCTAGGGATTGGCAGAGAGCATGCATAGTTCCTTTGTATAAAGGCAAAGGGGATAAAAGAGAGTGCAAAAATTATAGGGGGATAAGTCTGTTGAGTGTACCTGGTAAAGTGTATGGTAGAGTTATAATTGAAAGAATTAAGAGTAAGACGGAGAATAGGATAGCAGATGAACAAGGAGGCTTTAGGAAAGGTAGGGGGTGTGTGGACCAGGTGTTTACAGTGAAACATATAAGTGAACAGTATTTAGATAAGGCTAAAGAGGTCTTTGTGGCATTTATGGATTTGGAAAAGGCGTATGACAGGGTGGATAGGGGGGCAATGTGGCAGATGTTGCAAGTGTATGGTGTAGGAGGTAGGTTACTGAAAGCAGTGAAGAGTTTTTACGAGGATAGTGAGGCTCAAGTTAGAGTATGTAGGAAAGAGGGAAATTTTTTCCCAGTAAAAGTAGGCCTTAGACAAGGATGTGTGATGTCACCGTGGTTGTTTAATATATTTATAGATGGGGTTGTAAGAGAAGTAAATGCGAGGGTCTTGGCAAGAGGCGTGGAGTTAAAAGATAAAGAATCACACACAAAGTGGGAGTTGTCACAGCTGCTCTTTGCCGATGACACTGTGCTCTTGGGAGATTCTGAAGAGAAGTTGCAGAGATTGGTGGATGAATTTGGTAGGGTGTGCAAAAGAAGAAAATTAAAGGTGAATACAGGAAAGAGTAAGGTTATGAGGATAACAAAAAGATTAGGTGATGAAAGATTGAATATCAGATTGGAGGGAGAGAGTATGGAGGAGGTGAACGTATTCAGATATTTGGGAGTGGACGTGTCAGCGGATGGGTCTATGAAAGATGAGGTGAATCATAGAATTGATGAGGGAAAAAGAGTGAGTGGTGCACTTAGGAGTCTGTGGAGACAAAGAACTTTGTCCTTGGAGGCAAAGAGGGGAATGTATGAGAGTATAGTTTTACCAACGCTCTTATATGGGTGTGAAGCGTGGGTGATGAATGTTGCAGCGAGGAGAAGGCTGGAGGCAGTGGAGATGTCATGTCTGAGGGCAATGTGTGGTGTGAATATAATGCAGAGAATTCGTAGTTTGGAAGTTAGGAGGAGGTGCGGGATTACCAAAACTGTTGTCCAGAGGGCTGAGGAAGGGTTGTTGAGGTGGTTCGGACATGTAGAGAGAATGGAGCGAAACAGAATGACTTCAAGAGTGTATCAGTCTGTAGTGGAAGGAAGGCGGGGTAGGGGTCGGCCTAGGAAGGGTTGGAGGGAGGGGGTAAAGGAGGTTTTGTGTGCGAGGGGCTTGGACTTCCAGCAGGCATGCGTGAGCGTGTTTGATAGGAGTGAATGGAGACAAATGGTTTTTAATACTTGACGTGCTGTTGGAGTGTGAGCAAAGTAACATTTATGAAGGGATTCAGGGAAACCGGCAGGCCGGACTTGAGTCCTGGAGATGGGAAGTACAGTGCCTGCACTCTGAAGGAGGGGTGTTAATGTTGCAGTTTAAAAACTGTAGTGTAAAGCACCCTTCTGGCAAGACAGTGATGGAGTGAATGATGGTGAAAGTTTTTCTTTTTCGGGCCACCCTGCCTTGGTGGGAATCGGCCGGTATGATAATAATAAAAAAAATTAATAATATATATTTATTTATTTATTTATTTTATTTATTTAACACTTAAGCCGTTTCCCACCGAGGCAGGGTAACCCAAAAAGAAAGCTTCATCATGCCTCTTAAAGCTATGTATGGATCCTGCCTCCACTTCATCACTCTCCAGATTTTTTCACTTTTTCTTGCTGTGTTCCATCTCTGAAACATCCAGTCTCTGTCCACCGTGTCAATTCCAAACTGTGTTGCATACTCCAATATGGGCCTAAAGTACAGGGTGTACACAGTCTTTAATAATTCCTTACTAAGATGTCGAAACGCTATTCTTTGGTTTGCTAGGCGCCCATATGCTGCAGCAGTTATTTAGTTGATATGCGCCTCAGATGTGCTCGGTATTATACTCACCCGAAGATCCTTTTTCTCGAGTGAAGTTTGTACTCTTTGGCCCCCCTAGCCTGTGCTCCGAGGTCTTCTTTGCCTTTCCCCAATCTTCATGACTTTGCACTTGGTAGGGTTCAACCTCAGGAGCCAGTTGCTGAACCAGGCTTGCAGACTGTCCAGATCCCTTTTGTAGTTCTGCCTGATCTTCACCCATTTGAATTCCCCTCATTAGCTTCACATCGTCTGCAACCAGGGACGCTACTGTGAATGATGTTCCTTCCGTCATGTCATTCACACATCAGAAGCATCACTGGCCCTAGGGCTGACCACTTTGGAACCCCGCTTATCATAGGCGCCCACTCTGACACCTCGCCGATGCCATGATATGTGTGTGTGAATGTGTGTTCGTGTTCGGATGCGCGCACGCGAGTGTACAAGATTAGCGTTTCCCAAGAAACAGAAGTCATAATAATAATAATAACAATAATAATAATTATTATAATATATAAGCAATGTTAGAAAGTTTTATTTCGGTAAGTTCTGCCGGCCAGTAACTTCATCAATCGTCAGATGAGCGAAACGTACAGTAATGAAACCTTCCTAACCGTGTAGAAGCGTTTCTCTTAAACGTTTGACCCCTCAAGGAAGGTTCCTTGATGTTGGTGGGGGGGGGGCTCTTGATTTAGGGAATTAGATCTGTGCTCCAGTTCCCCGAATTAAGTCTGAATGCCTTCCACATCCCCCCCCAGGCGCTGTATAATCCTCCGGGTTTAGCGCTTCCCCCTTGATTATAATAATAATAATCTTAAACGTTTGCCAGTATTATTTGAACCTCGGATAATTCAAGCGCATTTCCTAACCATAGACTTGACGTCAGCTCTCAGTTAAGCGGTGCTCAGTAACTACAGTAAATTATGAACGTATCCAACAAAAGACAAATATTCATTATTTAAGAAACAGCTGGAGTCCACAATGTTTCTTGTTTGATGAGAAAGTGTCATTAGTTTTATATAGAGCTTCACTGACGATGCTTTGATTTATGGGAGACTGTGTCGAACCCATGAGTGAGACACAAGTCTGCTATACTGAAACAGAGTATACACCCCCGGTTAACGATATTTTTTCACTCCAGAAGTATGTTCAGGTGCCAGTACTGACCGAATTTGTTCCCATAAGGAATATTGTGAAGTAGATTAGTCCATTTCAGACCCCCAAACATACACGTACAAACACACTTACATAAATACACTTACATAATTGGTCGCATTCGGAGGTGATCGTTATGCGGGGGTCCACTGTATATTCGCCGAGATGTGAACACATACCCCGATATATACACCGGGGGAGGGGGATGATATATTCGAGGTGGGGTGGAAGGTATGCGAGTATTTATAGTCAGGTTCAGAATGTTGATGTCAGGTGGAGAATGCTGCATCTGATGTACCGAGTGGGGTTATAGAGTCTAAAACTCTATAACCCCACTCGGCACATCATCAGATGCAGCATTCTCCACCTGACATCAACATTCTGAACCTGACTATAAATAGTCGCGTACCTTCCACCCCAGGTAGATCTGTTTGTGACTTGAAAAAGCCCACTGTGTGGGCGAAACGTTGTCAGTAAAGGATCACATTATACTGCCTATGTGTTTATATTTCCATTCTACTACTCATTATTCTCGGTTCTACTCAGTATAGGACTGTACAAGAATGGTATACAATACCGACAAGATGAAATTAAGACACATGTGCAACATCTGGGTATCTTTATTGTAGACGTTTCGCCATCCAGTGGCTTTATCAATACAAATTCCAGGACATAACTTGAAGACAGTAGAACTATGTACAGAAGATGAGGTAATCAGTCCCTCAACCTTGGAGTTGGTGCGAAGAGCACCATAGTCGTGGGGATTCTGAAACAGAAGCAAGGCGCCTGACGCTTATATACTAACGTCAGGTGGAAATGGGACGGGTAGCAGACGAGGGCATAGTCACTGGTAGGCGGGATTCCCCAGTGGAAGTAGGTCCTACCCAAAGAGATGGGTTAGTTGTAGTAGTAGTCGTGAAGGTTATGTACATGTCCTCAGAATTAAGATTCCATGATGTTGCAGTGTCTGACAAGTTGTACAAGAATGGTATACAATACCGACCTACTTCCACTGGGGAATCCAGCCTACTAGTGACTATGTCCTCGTCTGCTACCCGTCCCATTTCCACCTGACGTTAGTATATAAGCGTCAGGCGCCTTGCTTCTGCTTCAGAATCTCCACGACTACGGTGCTCTTCGCACCAACTCCAAGAATGAGGGACTAATTACCTCATCTTCTGTACATAGTTCTACTGTCTTCAAGTTATGTCCTGGAATTTGTATTGATAAAGCCACTGGATGGCGAAACGTCTACAATAAAAATACCCAGATGTTGCACATGTGTCTTAATTTCAGTATAGGACTGAAGAAGCTACTGACTGGCTTAACGGTTTACTCAGTAAAACTTCCCGAATGTTCCACAGGTAACTCTCAACTTGTAAGTTTTCCAAACTAATTATATCACAAAAAAAGGAGCGTGTTTGGGTGGGTGCGAGTTGACCCTGCCTAGCATGGGCCAGTAGGCTCATGTAGGCCAACTTCCCTCCTTGTTTCCCATTCTTTCAACCGTATCCAAGTTTTACTCAGGAATACACATTCGTTGTGAATTAGACACGTGTGCATACAGTCGCTTCATCAGTCCAATACAAAGGATAATGGTAAAAATCAGGAGGAGTTTGAGGTAATCAGTCCCTCAGCCTGGAGTCATATGTTCAGTCCATCAATCATGAAAAGAATGCAGCATATGCGCACAGAGGAAGCTTGTATACTGCAGACAGGTGAAGCAGTCGTGGGCGGTGTCACCTTGGATAAATCCACAGGTGGAAGTAGGTCATGATAACAGGTAAAACAAGCGCAGAATTCCCTGTAACTACTGTAATATACAGTGGACCCCCGGTTAACGATATTTTTTCACTCCAGAAGTATGTTCAGGTGCCAGTACTGACTGAATTTGTTCCCATAAGGAATATTGTGAAGTAGATTAGTCCATTTCAGACCCCCAAACATACATGTACAAACACACTTACATAAATACACTTACATAATTGGTCGCATTCGGAGGTGATCGTTATGCGGGGGTCCACTGTATTTCTCTTCAAAAATTCCACGCTGAACCATATTGATTACAGACACCAGTTTCACCAAGATGCTTTGGCACAGTATTGTTCCCTCAAGGGAGGTTCCCTGACGCTGGTGAGGGGCTCTTGATCTAGGGAATTTGATCTGTGATCCAGTTCCCTGAATTGAGCCTGAATGCCTTACATTACCCCCCTCCCCACAGGCGCTGAATAGTCCTACAGGTTTAGCGCTCCCCATGATTATGCTCATAATGGTATAGTATTCTGGGGTGAATTTATGTTTTAAAGATTGCCCATAAACTGGTTACTCGTACGACTCGCGAAATCGCAAAAACACGATTATAAACAACTCGCCAAATGGAGGGATCGGTGCTATATCCATGGCAAGCCATGGGATCGAATTCTCCGTTCGGAGAGTTGGATCTCGTAGTTCAGGGATTTCCAACGATTTGTCCATTATTAACACTCTCTGCTTGACATATTTCACCATTTACTCCCTTACTTCCATACAAAAAATTTGTCCCCATCATAAAGGGACAGAAAAACAAGGTCAGAAAAAAATAAATTACTCAGGGTTTGCATAAAAATACCACATAAATTTTTGACCCCCAGGGGGTAAATTTACCCCCTGGGTGAGAATCACTGCTGTAGTTTATAGGTTTCTCACACAAGTTTTTAAGTAGTGGACATATTGAAAAATTTATCCTATCTAATTCTCAACAATTGTACCCTCTGAAGAATAGCAAATAATGTTTCTCAAACTGAGCATCAACATAAGTAATTTTTTCTATTTTTGTCCTGTGAATCTGATGAGTTTAGAGGACATAAGAACCACAGGGAAAATGATGAAGCAAAATATTCAGAGGAATTGATGAGGTAAACAAGGGAAGATGTCATGTGAGGAAGGAAACAGTTGGTATAAACCTTGGTAATAAATACCGACAAGTTGGTTTAGAAAGACACGTAAGCAAACACTATGACATATTTATTAGAAAACGTTTCGGTCCTGGGACCTTGATCACTTCTAACTATAATAAATATGTTATAGTGTTTGCTTACGTGTCTTTCTAAACCAAGGAAACAGTTACTCGAAGTTACAATTACGAGTCATAGGGATGTCAGGAAGTATTTCTCCAGCCTCAGGGTGATTAGGAAGTGGAATGATATGAACGAAGAAGTAGTGGAGGCTGGTTTCATACACAGTTTTAAGAAAGGGTACGACTAGGGCCCACGGGACTATAAACGAGTGAATCTGACAAGCAGGAGTTAAGGAACAAGGTCACGAACCGAGGCTACCCCTGCAACCACGTGTGTGTGTGTACTCACCTATTTGTGGTTGCAGGGGTCGAGTCACAGCTCCTGGCCCCGCCTCTTCGCTGATTGGTACTAGGTCCTCTCTCTCCCTGCCCCATGAGCTCTATCATACCTCGCCTTAAAACTATGTATGGTTCCTGCCTCCACCACATCACTTTCTAGGCTATTCCATGGCCTGACTACTCTATGACTGAAGAAATACTTCCTAACATCCCTTTGATTCATCTTAGTCTTCAACTTCCAATTGTGACCTCTTGTGTCTGTGTCCCATCTCTGGAACATCCCGTCTTTGTCCACCTCGTCTATTCCGCGCAGTATTTTATATGTCGTTATCATGTCTCCCCTGACCCTCCTGTCCTCCAGTGTCGTCAGGCCGATTTCCCTTAACCATTCTTCATAGGACAATGTGTGTGTGTGTGTGTGTGTGTGTGTGTGTGTGTGTGTGTGTGTGTGTGTGTGTGTGTGTGTGTGTGTGTGTGTGTGTGTGTGTTTGTGTGTGTGTGTGTGTCTGTGTGTCTATGTGTCTGTGTATTTGTCTGTCTGTCTGTGAAAAATTTAGGCCTTAATAGCATTAAGCGAGTACAAACAGAGAATAAGACAACGGACGAGGACTCTAGCATCTACCACTAATTGTACTAGACGACTCAGGTGAATTTAAGACACGATTGATGAATGAGACACCAGTGCAATAATAGGGTATCTTTGTGGAAACTTTTCGCCAGCCAACGTCTTCTTCAGTTCAGTACATAGAAGAATGGTGGAAGATTGGTAGTAGTTTGAGGTGATCAGTCCCTCAGCCTGTGGTCGAAATAATCAGTCTAACATTCTTGACGAAAATACAGCACATGTTTGGAGAAGTGAGACGAGGCAGTAGTCGGTGGAGTCACCGTGGATAAATCTACCCGTGGAAGTATGTCATGTCTAACTTTGTCAAGCGTTGAATTCCTTGTACCAGGATTCCAAAATGATATGTCTGATAGGAATTGTCAGTTTTCTTAACCATTTATCTACATTTCCTATCTGACATATGTTAGGATCTTGACAGGGAATTCTACGCTTGCCTAACCTATAATCATGACCTTCTACTTGTGGATTTTTCTTAGGTAACATCGCCTCCCACTGCCTCGCCTGACCTGTCTGCAGTGGGACCTAGTAGACCGAGGGGATAGGACCTAGCAGGGTGACGGGGTAGGACCTAGGAGGGTCCTTTTATCAAAATTGATGGACAGAACACATCGTACCCAGGCTGAGGGACGGATTACCTCGGACGACTACTAATCTTCCTCCATTCTTTATACTGAACTGAGGAAGCCAGTGGCTGGCAAAACGTTTCCACAAAGATACCGAAGTGTTGCGCAAGTGTTTCATTCATCAACTTGTTTTCTAAACGGTTTCAGATAATGATTCAGGCGGATTTAATACACGGATTATTGTAATCGGTTCTCAAGGGAGGCACTTTGAGAGGTGGAATTACCATAATTATTTGGATAAAACCTAATTTTTCCCCCATTCTTTCCTTAGACCATGTGATCCCTACTGGTTTAGCGTTTCCCCGTGAAATAAAACATATGCAAAGGGTAGGTTCAGAGTTCCTACATAATTACATTTGTAGGCTAAAGGATTTAAAAATTTTCCCAAAATTCCTTGTATTGCAAATAATGTATACTTGTTTTTAATATTAAATAAAAAAAACCGTTGAACTAGAGGATGATGGAGCTGTTTGATTCTGTTTTTTTGAAGACGCTTTTCTCTAATTGTGCAAAAAAAAAAAAAATCTAGACACACTCGAGGACTGAACGATTGTTGATTTATAGATATCTTTGGTATGTTAAAGTGGATAATGAAAATGGATGCCCGTCATGTGAAGTAATAGATGACCTATAAGTAAATGTAAAATTATGCTTACTTTTTGACCTTCGAATACTGGTCTAATAAGAGGCAGGTAGGGTCTCTCTCTTTCTCTTTCTCTGTCTCTGTCTCTGTCTTTTTTTTTCTCTCTCTCTCTCTCTCTGACTATCTCTGTCTATCTCTGTCTCTCTCCGTCTGTCTCTCCGTCTCTATCTCTCCCCCTCTGTATTTCTACCTGTCTCTCTTCCCTCTCTCGGCTCGGTATTTACACATTGTATTCAGATACAATCTCCAATATCAACTCTCACGACTCGGTAGCATCATGCTCACAATTCATCATAGTTTGCCAACTGGAGCACCACTAGAATATCAATAACTCGCATGTTGACAATACAGGATGGATTACAAGCAAACAGCGCTGCATCTCGGGTACATGACTGTGTCAACACAGGATCGATACATTAAAGTAAGAAAGGATTATTGTACTGGAGTCAGAGAGCTAATGATGTTATGTACTTGTCTGGCTATGCAGTAGGAATCTGAGAGGCAGTAAACAGATGGAGTATACTAAAGCAGACAGGTCAAGGCTTTATTAAAGCATTGTTTCGCTCACTGAGAGTTTTATAAAGAAATTTAAAGTTCTTACAATGCGAAACGTTGCTTATTAAACGTCTGTTCTGTCTACACGTCTCTGATTGACAATATCAATGATGGATCTGAAGCACTTGCAAAGCGAAACGTTATTCAGCATAATTATGCACGATAAAAGTAAAAATACCAAGGCACTTTTGATGGGAAATTTTAGACAATGTTAAGTTCGTCCAGTAAGATTATTAAGTTGTGAAACTGCACCTCAAATTGTGGGTTACTTAAAATGGAATATTCTGACGAATTTACTGCAACAGTCATATCCCTAAACATAGCTCAGAAGCCTTAAATATGTGGGAGTATATTCTAGGTAGACTTTAGGGCTAAAGAAGCAAGACGTGTTATGTCATCGCTTTTTCCCAATGGAAAAGATCATAAAATGGCTTGT
The DNA here is from genome assembly GCF_038502225.1 of Cherax quadricarinatus. Lineage (NCBI taxonomy): Eukaryota > Metazoa > Arthropoda > Malacostraca > Decapoda > Parastacidae > Cherax > Cherax quadricarinatus. The sequence continues at coordinate 594,054 of NW_027195032.1, forward strand.
ATTAATGTTGGTGGAATTAAGAAGAACATAAGAACATAAGAAAGGAGGAACACTGCAGCAGGCCTGTTGGCCCATACTAGGCAGGTCCTTTACAATTCATCCCACTAACAAACATTTGACCAACCCAATTTTCAATGCCACCCAAGAAACAAGCTCCGATGTGCAAGTCCCTCTCAAGTCCAACCCCTCCCACTCATGTACTTATCCAACCTAAATTTGAAACTACCCAAAGTCCTAGCCTCAATAACCCAACTAGGTAGACTGTTCCACTCATCAACTACCCTATTTCCAACAGTCTACGTAGTTGGGTTATTGAGGCTAGGACTTTGGGTAGTTTCAAATTTAGGTTGGATAAGTACATGAGTGGGAGGGGTTGGATTTGAGACAATATTTTATTGGGGGCAACCCTCTTCAAGGATGGGGGGGCTCCTTGACACGGCGAAGAGGTTTTTGGTCTAAGGAATTAGATCCTCTGGTCTCCTTCCTCAGACCAAACCTAATTACCCCCCTTTTCTCCCTTCCCTATCCCATCCTCTCCATCCCCCCTTTTTTCCCTCTCCTCCCCCTCCCAACCCTCCCTTTTTCCCATCGCGTTTGTAGCCTCTGGGGTCCTCCCCTCTGGCATTACGGTTTCTAGGCATGGGGAAGTGTACATGGGTTCATCCTGCTCAGTGAGGTTCCTTAGGTATGGTGTAGTTTGCCGTGGAATCTGGATTATCTGGAGGCGCCGTGATACCTTCCCAGATTTCCGAGAAGTGGGCTGGGTGTTCTGCAGGTGACGGTTGTATCTCCAGAGACTGCCTGTCGGTTCTGGGAGGTGGCAACAGGAGGAGGTATTCTTTGCTGTGGGTTTCCGAACCCCTCTCTTTTGTCTGCCGAGGTGGATCGGTAGATGTGAGGTTGCTATCCCAGAGCGCTGGTTTACTGGCGTGAAGGGTAGGGTACGGCACGTGTTCCACGCTGGATCTGCAGTGCTTGCGGTCTCGAGGTCCTCTCAGATGAGAAGGGGAACTTATGGCCCTTTCATGCCTTCAAGTGACTGTCCCTCCGCTGTCCCTCTTTTTTTTTTCTTTCCTTCTTACTTTTTTCTTTAAAATATTAATAAGAAATAAGTACGCTATCATGTAGACTTCGTTCAGTGATAACCCTTCTCCTCCCAGGACCCTTTCTGTTATAGCATCCTCTTCTACCTGGCTATATTATTGGACCATTCTCCAGACTCTTCCTGTACACCTACACCTTCTGCTGGTGATGCTTCGTCACCTGCTTCAGGTGCTGAGACTCCACCCATTTCTGCTAGTGCCTCTACCTCTTGCATGTGTTGAACTATGCGTCCGGCTTCCCTGAATATGGTGTGACAGTTTTTTGGATCGCCTGTGGTTAGGCCGCCCGCGATACTAATCCTAAATGTTCCAGACCATTTGCTGACGACAGTTCTTCGTTTACATCGCGTGCCATTACCTAACTTAACCTAACCTAGAGGTCCGTAAAATGGTCCCTACTCCCTAACAGTGTCGAAATTGCTGGCACTTCGGACACCCCACTAAATACTGCATGTCTGTGGGGTGGAGTGGAGTGCCCGATCTGCGGTGCCATGGATCATGCCGGTACATCTTTCTGTTTTCCCTCCACTTATCTCAGTTACAATGAACCTCATCTTTTTCTTGCCAATGTCAGGTCTATCTTAATGAATGGGAAATCCATTGTCTTAAGAAGAGCGACGGCCTTACTCTATGGCTGTCTCTCTGCTCCGCCTTCAAGGGAATCTTCCTCGTGTCCCTTCTACTAGCTCCTCTGCTGTCGTGTCTTCCGGAGTCTCGGAGTCACCGTCGTCTCTAATTCTTTTGCGGTTTTACCCTCTGAAACCCCCACCTCCTTATTTATTCCTACCTCTACTTCTTCTCGCCCTCTAGTTTCTCAGTCTGCAAGGTCTCGCACACCTGCATCTTCTTCGCGCCTATCGCATGCAAATTTGAACCTGTCTCATGAGCCCAAGTCTCTTCGCATTCCTCCAGTACTTACAATTCCCCAACAGTTTTCCTTTACGGCCTCTGTGCCTAGTTCTCATCCCCTTTCTAACTCACATGAAGGTGGAGGTTCACCCCCCTCGTGTGGCCCCCTCTTCTCCTGTTCACCTCCCCCCAGACTACTTCCCCAGTTACCTTCTAGCCTCTTTCCTCTCCTGTTCCACCACAGAACTCTTCTATCCCTGCCAGCGCATTTCTCCAGGTTCATACTCCCCTCCCCTCTCAGACCTCTTTGATTCCTTCCATAGTCTTTCCGATTGCTACTTGCTCTACTTCACCTGTCTCTGAAGTCATGGTATCGGCATCTTCCTTATCTGCTTAGACACTTGATGCTATCTCCGACTATAATGCAGAGACGAAACCCTTGATGGACACTGGCATTCTGATTCCTCCTTGCTTACACGCTTTCCGTTGCCTCCACACAATGACTTCACTGACCCTAATAGCCCATAGATTTTATCACTTCTTATTCTTGGCATACCTCTCTTTGTGAACAATGACTTATTTACAATGGAATATTCATGGCCTCGGGCAACCAGGGTGAGCTACAGGTGTTGCTCTCCCAGTTTTTCCCAGTATGTGTCAGGTTACAAGAGCCCAAAATTCGTTCAGCTGTTATTCATCCCATTTTGGGCCGTGTGCTGTTGCATTCTTCTTATCTCTTTCCTGATGAATCATTTAATGAGTGTGTTTCTTGAGCACGTTGGTATACAATCTCAACAGGTCTTTGTTCGTTCTCTGCTGCATTATACTGCAGCTCGTATTTATTTGCACTGATTGCATACAGTTTGCTCTCTATATCTCTCCCCTTCCAGTGCATTCTGTATCTCGTATATTGCGTTCTTGATCGCTTCTCTGCTGCTGCCCATCTTTGGGAAGGACTCCACTGTGACTTTCATGATGATCAGTTGGGGAGACTTCTCATTTCTCATCCTCTTCATGTTTTAAATTCAGGTGCTTCTACCCATTTTGACACTCGCACTCAGTCTCTATCTTCCATTGATCGTTCTATCTGCTCCTCGTCAGTCGCACTTGATTACACTCGGTCTATTCTCTCGGATTTGCACGACAGTGATCACTTTCCTATTCTTCTTACCTCTACTACGTATTCCCGACCGCCTAGTAGCCCCTGTTGGCAATTTGGACAAGCAAATTGAGACATACTCTGATCTTACCAGTTTCCGACCTTAGTTTTAAGTGCATCACATTCTGTTCCTCAAACCTCAGTCAGGCATTCTCAGACATGTCTGCTTTGGTGGTCTCCTGCGTGTGCCTGTGCAGTGCGTTCGAAACGTGCTGCATGGGGCCGTTATTAATATAATCAGACCTCAGATCATCTTTTGGATTTTAAGTGGGCTTGCCGCGTCATACGCAATGCTAAACTCTCTCGTTGGTAAGACAACGTATCTATTACTACCTCGACCTCCGCTATGTGTGCTGTTTGGAAGAAGTTACAGAAGTTGTGTGGCAAGTACGCTCTAGACCCAGATCATGTTTGCGGGTTTTTGGTGTTAGTTCTGCGGAACCTCTTGAAGTAGCGACGGAAATCGGGAACTCTCTTGTCCGTGTCTCCCAAGGGCTTCACCTCTGCCCCTCATTTCTCGCGTCAAAGTCTACCAAGAAGCAATTGCCCTTATATTTCTCTTCTAATGGAATGGAGCCGTATAACGTACCTTTCACTCTCCTAGAGCTAGAGTCGATATTTTCTGCTTGCCAATCATCGGCAGCTGAGTCTGATATTCATATCAGTATGCTACATTCTACAGCCCTTACAGTCCTTTTGCGTTTTTCAATCTTATTTGGATGCGAGGGGTTCTCACTCAACAATAGAAATCTGCCATTGAACTGCCGTTTCACAAACCAAACACCTCTGGGTTGATGCCTCTCTATCATCCCATTGCTCTGACCAGTGTAGTCTGTAACGTGTTGGAACGATTGGTAAATAGACGTCTGATATGGCTTTCTCCTCAACAATATCGCTTTTGCAAGGGTCGCTCTACTATGGACCCCTTGCTCCACTTAGATATGTATGTGCGAAATGCCTATGCTAACTCACACTCCGTCCTAGCAGTTTTTTTTTTTATATTGAGAGGGCATATGACTTGGAGTTACAACATGTTAGCCCAAGCCTACTCCTTAGGCCTCCACGGTAATATACCAACCTTCCTTGCTGCTTTCTTACCTGACAGATATTTTCGTGTCTGTGTTGGCACCTCGCTCTCCTCAGACTTTGTTCACACTGAGGGAGTCCCACAAGGTTGTGGCCTTAACACTACCCTCTTTCTCTTCTTGGCTATAAATGACTTACCTTTCCTTCTTCCACCGTATATTTGGTCGTCACTTTGTGGATGACTTCGCTATACCTTATGCAGGCGCTATTACCTGGTAGGGGCCCCCATTCAAGATGCGATTGACCGAGTTTTCCATTGGGCCACTTCTCATGAATTTAAACTTTCTAGCACGAAAACCCATTTTATTACCTTCACTAGACTTCCTCTTGTCCCAGATATTCCATTGTATTTACATGGCTCACGTATTCCAAAACGTGATACGGTCAAGTTTCTTGGCCTATTCTTCGATCGCCTGTTGACATGGAAACCTCACACTTCCTCTTGGAAGGCAGCTTGCCATGGTCTGCTGACTCTTCTTTAAATTCTTGTGCATCATTCATGGGGAGCAGTTTTCCGAACTCTGCCCGGTTTGCATTCCACCCTAGTGGACCAAGTCTATTCTGCGGCTTCTCCTACAACTTTTTCTAAGTTAGATCCCCTACATCATGAGGGTCTTCGTTTATGCCTGGGTGCCTTTCGTTCATCCCCTGTTGAAAGCCTCTAGGCTGAGGTGAATGTTCCTTAGCTGATTGTCGTGATGCTCATTGCCTTTGTTACTTTGTCCGCTCTTATGACCTTCATGTTGCTTCTACATATAGGTTGGTCTCAGATGTTAGTAAAAGCCCATTATTTGTTCGGCGCCCCTGCTTACTCCGTTTTCTCTACGTCATTACTCTTCACTTCTCTCCAGTTGCCTCCCTTGTACGCTCATGTAGCATCTGCCTTTTTTCTTCCCCCTTGGGAGTTTCCGACGGGTCATATCTGTTCACTCCTACTGCCATGCACCAAATCTCACCTGCCTACGGCTGATTTTCGCTCTATTTTTCTTTATCACTTCCGGTCGCATGCTCATGCTGTCGCTGTTTGCAGACGGTTTTAAATCTTCTGATGGTGTTGGGTTTGTGGCGGTGTTCCCTGACGATGCTGTTCGAGGTCATTTGTTAGTCGGCTAGTATTTTTACTGCCGAGTTGTATGCCATCCTCGTAGCGATTTGTGATCATTTCAGATTTCCTCAGCGCTTTACAAGCCATGAACATTTTGATTCTCCTCATCCATTGGTTTCGTATTCAACTAGGGTTGCGCCGTGTGGCTAGCAAAAACAAAGTCGTCGTTTTCTGTTTGGTCCCTGGACACGTTGACTCAAGAAATCGTAATGACACGATTGCAAATAAACCATACCCCCGGCCGGGATTTCATAGAGCGACGGGCTGGAGTTTTGAGACTCTATGACCGCGGGTTCAATCCCGGCCGGGGGTATGGTTTTTTCCTGGACACGTTGATTAACAGGAGGATGCTGCTGCGTGGTCAGCGGTACATGATCTTCTGATTTCCTATAGAAGTATTCCAATCAGGGATTATTTTACAGTCATCTCTGTCCGTATTCACAGCCGTTGGTAACAACAGTGGTCAGACAAGTACCATAACAAATTGCACTCTATTAAACTGCTTTTAGGTTCATGGCCGTCATCTTACCACCATTGCCGTTCCTGAGAGACTGTGCTCTACCGTCTCCGCATCGGCCATACCCGCCTTACCCATGGTATCTCATGGAACGACACCCTATTTCGGTTCTTCACCATGTGGATTGCCCGGTTTATCAGCAAGTTCATAGGATTTACCTCCAATGACGCCGCCACCCTACCACTCTTACCTTATCTTACCTTCTTGCAGATGGTCCTGCCTTTGACTTACAATCACTAACTTTGTGTCAGCAACTGCTTTACTATACAAACTTTGACACAGCCCCTAGCGTCCCTTCCAGCTCTTTCCTCCCCACACCTTTGATCCCCTCTCCACCTAGCTATTTATAGCCCCAGCACTATTTTTTTTTTGCCATGCAGCGCTGCATGACCCTTGTCGGTTTAGCGCTTTCTTTAATTATAATAATTATTGTGGCAACGTTTCTCTCTCCAGGATCTTCGTCACGCCATTACCTGTTTGATAAAGAAACGTTGCCACAATGAAATGCCACATTAGTTGCACTTGCCTTTTACCTAACATTAAATAACTTAAAAAAGGTCTTGTAATTTCTCATAGAAGCCATTTGAGTAATTAAGAAGGGCAGGTTATTTGTTTTTGTTGTCACTGAAGTATATAAGGGAACAATCCTTAAAGGTAAGAAAATTTGTCTCATAAACACGCTAGATAACAGGGATATCTTGCTACTCCTGCTTACACCTTGGTCACACTTCACAGACACGCACATGCATATATATATATACATACATCTAGGTTTTTCTCCTTTTTCTAAATAGCTCTTGTTCTTCTTTATTTCTTCTATTGTCCATGGGGAAGTGGAAAAGAATCTTTCCTCCGTAAGCCACGCGTGTCGTATGAGGCGACCAAAATGCCGGGAGCAATGGGCTAGTAACCCCTTCTCCTGTAGACATTTACTAAAAAAGACAAGAAGAAAAACTTTATAAAACTGGGATGCTTGAATGTGCGTGGATGTAGTGCGGATGACAAGAAACAGATGATTGCTGAAGTTATGAATGAAAAGAAGTTGGATGTCCTGGCCCTAAGCGAAACAAAGCTGAAGGGGGTAGGGGAGTTTCGGTGGGGGGAAATAAATGGGATTAAATCTGGAGTATCTGAGAGAGTTAGAGCTAAGGAAGGGGTAGCAGTAATGTTGAAGGATCAGTTATGGAAGGAGAAATGAGAATATGAATGTGTAAATTCAACGATTATGTGGATTAAAGTAAAGGTTGGATGCGAAAAGTGGGTCCTAATAAGCGTGTATGCACCCGGAGAAGAGAGGAATGTAGAAGAGAGAGAGAGATTTTGGGAGATGTTAAGTGAATGTATAGGAACCTTTGAACCAAGTGAGAGAGTAATTGTGGTAGGGGACCTGAATGCTAAAGTAGGAGAAACTTTTAGAGAGTGTGTGGTAGGTAAGTTTGGGGTGCCAGGTGTAAATGATAATGGGAGCCCTTTGATTGAATTTTGTATAGAAAGGGGTTTAGTTATAGGTAATACATATTTTAAGAAAAAGAGGATAAATAAGTATACAAGATATGATGTAGGGCGAAATGACAGTAGTTTGTTGGATTATATATTGGTAGATAAAAGACTGTTTAGTAGACTTCAGGATGTACATGTTTATAGAGAAGCCACAGATATATCAGATCACTTTTTAGTTGTAGCTACACTGAGAGTAAAAGGTAGATGGGATACAAGGAGAATAGAAGCATCAGGGAAGAGAGAGGCGAAAGTTTATAAACTAAAAGGATAGATGGGCTAATGAGAGCATAGGCAATGGGGTCGAAGAGGTATGGGGTAGGTTTAAAAATGTAGTGTTAGAGTGTTCAGCAGAAGTTTGTGGTTACAGGAAAGTGGGTGAGGGAGGGAAGAGGAGCGATTGGTGGAATGATGATGTAAAGAGAGTAGCAAGGGAGAAAAAGTTAGCATATGAGAAGTTTTTACAAAGTAGAAGTGATGCAAGGAGGGAAGAGTATATGGAGAAAAAGAGAGAGGTTAAGAGAGTGGAGAAACAATGTAAAAAGAGAGCAAATGAGCGAGTGTGTGAGATGTTATCAACAAATTTTGTTGAAAATAAGAAAAAGCTTTGGAGTGAGATGTACAAGTTAAGGAAGCCTAGAGAACAAATGGATTTGTAAGTTAAAAATAGGAGAGGAGAGTTATTAAATGGAGAGTTAGAGGTATTGGGAAGATGGAAGGAATATTTTGAGGAATTGTTAAAGGTTGATGATAGAGAAGCTGTGATTTCGTGTATAGGGCAAGGAGGAATAACATCTTGTAGGAGTGAGGAAGAGCCAGTTGTGAGTGTGGGGGAAGTTCGTGAAGCAGTAGGTAAAATGAAAGGGGGTAAGGCAGCCGGGATTGATGGGATAAAGATACAAACGTTAAAAGCAGGTGGGGACATAGTTTTGGAGTGGTTGGTGCAATTATTTAATAAATGTATGGAAGAGGGTAAGGTACCTAGGGATTGGCAGAGAGCATGCATAGTTCCTTTGTATAAAGGCAAAGGGGACAAAAGAGAGTGCAAAAATTATAGGGGGATAAGTCTGTTGAATATACCTGGTAAAGTGTATGGTAGAGTTATTATTGAAAGAATTAAGAGTAAGACGGAGAATAGGATAGCAGATGAACAAGGAGGCTTTAGGAAAGGTAGGGGGTGTGTGGACCAGGTATTTACAGTGAAACATATAAGTGAACAGTATTTAGATATGGCTAAAGAGGTTTTTGTGGCATTTATGGATTTGGAAAAGGCGTATGAGAGGATGGATAGGGACACAATGTGGCAGATGTTGCAGGTGTATGGTGTAGGAGGCAGGTTACTGAAAGCAGTGAAGAGTTTCTACGAGGATAGTGAGGCTCAAGTTAGAGTATGTAGGAAAGAGGGAAATTATTTCCCAGTAAAAGTAGGATGTGTGATGTCACCGTGGTTGTTTAATATATTTATAGATGGGGTTGTAAGAGAAGTAAATGCGAGGGTCTTGTCAAGAGGCGTGGAGTTAAAAGATAAAGAATCACACATAAAGTGGGAGTTGTCACAGTTGCTCTTTGCTGATGACACTGTGCTCTTGGGAGATTCTGAAGAGAAGTTGCAGAGGTTGGTGGATGAATTTGGTAGGGTATGCAAAAGAAGAAAATTAAAAGTGAATACAGGAAAGAGTAAGGTTATGAGGATAACAAAAAGATTAGGTGATGAAAGACTGGATATCAGATTGGAGGGAGAGAGTATGGAGGAGGTGAATGTATTCAGATATTTGGGAGTGGACGTGTCAGCGGATGGGTCTATGAAAGCTGAGGTGAATCATGGAATTGATGAGGGGAAAAGGGTGAGCGGTGCACTTAGGAGTATGTGGAGACAAAGAACTTTGTCCTTGGAAGCAAAGAGGGGAATGTATGAGAGTATAGTTTTACCAACGCTCTTATATGGGTGTGAAGCATGGGTGATGAATGTTGCAGCGAGGAGAAGGCTGGAGGCAGTGGAGATGTCATGTCTGAGGGCAATGTGTGGTGTGAATGTAATGCAGAGAATTCGTAGTTTGGAAGTTAGGAGGAGGTGCGGGATTACCAAAACTGTTGTCCAGAGGGCTGAGGAAGGGTTGTTGAGGTGGTTCGGACATGTAGAGAGAATGGAGCGAAACAGAATGACTTCAAGAGTGCATCAGTCTGTAGTGGAAGGAAGGCGGGGTAGGGGTCGGCCTAATAAAGATTGGAGGGAGAGGGTAAAGGAGGTTTTGTGTGCGAGGGGCTTGGACATCCAGCAGGCATGCTTGAGCGTGTTTGATAGGAGTGAATGGAGACAAATGGTTTTTAATACTTGACGTGCTGTTGGAGTGTGAGCAAAGTAACATTTATGAAGGGGTTCAGGGAAACCGGCATGTGAGACCTCTACCCACTCTACCCATCGAGTGAGCACGTCTCCTGTATATCCCAGTGCTTAACAAGCTAGGGAATAGCATATGAAGGTACAAATAAAAATGGGAACTATGGCTATAGTTTACTTAATAACATAAAAGGGCTAGAATACAACATCTCCTGATGGAAATTTACACAATATAACAATTGACCTATGAGACTTATTACCAGGGGGAGGGTAGATGTTATCAGTAACACGGACTAGTACTCACTCTTAATTCACCGACCAGCTGACCCGAGATTCCCAATGCGTGGTCCACTACACACGCGGCTGTCCAGAGCTCTCGCTCGACGGACCTGTCACCAACAACCTCCTTGCCCCGCTCTTCCCTGGGCTTATACCGTAGTCAAAGTACCCCCTCCCCAATGGTGTATGTACCACGTGTTGCGACCTGACACCGAGCTCTGACGCTGTTAAGAACAAAAGACCTCAGACGTGGGCGTGGCTACAGACGTCTGCCAAGGCAAGGTGTGACCATATAATTGGTTAAATTAGGTCTCCCCAGAGACCTCACAAGCCCAGCTGAACTACATCACAGGCAGGCCGGACTTGAGTCCTGGAGATGGGAAGTACAGTGCCTGCACTCTGAAGGAGGGGTGTTAATGTTGCAGTTTAAAAACTGTAGTGTAAAGCACCCTTCTGGCAAGACAGTGATGGAGTGAATGATGGTGAAAGTTTTTCTTTTTCGGGCCACCCTGCCTTGGTGGGAATCGGCCAGTGTGATAATAAAAAAAAATAATAATTATTGATTTAGAAAAGGGATTTAAGAACATAAGAACATAAGAACGAAGGAACACTGTAGAAGGCCTACTGGCCCATGCGAGGCAGGTCCAAGTCTCCTACCGGCTTAAGCCAATGCACCCAACCTAGTCAGGTCAGGTCACATTGACTTAAGGGAGGAACACGGCAACCAACCTGGTAGCACAAGCTATCAGGTCCAACTCACACCCACCCACATCCACTCATGTATTTATCCAACCTATTTTTAAAGCTACACAACGTTCTGGCCTCTATAACGGTACTTGGGAGTTTGTTCCACTCATCCACAACTCTATTACCAAACCAGTACTTTCCTATATCCTTCCTGAATCTGAATTTTTCCAACTTAAAACCATTGCTGCGAGTCCTGTCTAGGCTAGATATTTTCAGCACACTATTTACATCCCCTTTATTTATTCGATAGTGTTTAAGAGGAGTAATAGGTCACGTAGTTCGAAAAGTTATTTGAACTACGATGACGGAACGTTTCTGTCAAGAGACTGAACGAAACAATGTAAAAGGGTTTTTTCTTTCTTTTTGGGGCCATTCTACTTTGCTGACAGACGGCCGATGTATTTAAAATATTCTCTTCTCTTGAGGATAAGGGTCGCCATTCCAGTTCTAGAGGAAGTATCTATCTCTCTAATAGGGACAGCGTCTCGCCTGGTGGAATTTCTTATGCCTCTCGCATATAATGAACGCATGTTTATACCAGTCTTAATATTGTAGAAGTGTGTGTGTGAATTATATTTATCTCCCGGGTCTTAAAAGAGATTATCAAGGTGAGAGTAATGATATACAGTGGACCCCCGGTTAACGATATTTTTTCACTCCAGAAGTATGTTCAGGTGCCAGTACTGACCGAATTTATTCCCATAAGGAATATTGTGAAGTAGATTATTCCTTTCAGACCCCCAAACATACACGTACAAACGCACTTACATAAATACACTTACATAATTGGTCGCATTTGGAGGTAATCGTTATGCGGGGGTCCACTGCACTGTGCTCTGATAATGTTGTTTCAGAGAGTAATGTTGGCATTGTCGTAACCTGAGCTTTCTCCCTCTGCCCGAGGCGTGAACTCTTGACTTTGCTCTGTAATTAGTAGCTCTGCCTGCTGAGAGTGCAGAGGAGTGATGGAGGGAGTGGGGAGAAGTGATGAAGTGGGGAGGAGTGATGGAGCGAATGAGGAAATAGCAAGAGAGGAGAGAGTATGGAGGGAGTGAAAGAAAATGATCAAACTGCTGTAGATGGAGAGGGGGAGAGAGAACACTAAAGATTGAATGTTGAGAAGTAATGGAGGGAAATGAGACGAGATGGACAGTGGGAGGCATGATAGAGAATAAAATAAATGGGAGAGAATAATGGATGGATATGAGATACCTACATAATATACAAGAGAAAAACAATGCTGTTATAGAGAATTATATTGACGATGTTTCCCTCCCATACAGTGTAAGAAAGTCAAAAGCCTATGTTAACGTTGGTCGAGTTACCGACAATGTTAGGATGTCTAGGTGGAACTAATACAACAATTTATTGTGGCAACGTTTCGCTCTCCAGGAACTTTGTCAAGCCCTTATAAACAATACATGGACACGAAAGGTATATATGGAATTTAGTGAGGTGCAAGTCATAATATAATCGTAGTAGTTATACTAATGGTAGTTACAGTAAACGGGGTAGTATTAGTACTTTTGGTGGTGGTAGTAATAGTACTTGTGGTGGTAGTAGCAGTAGTCAAAAGCCTCCATATAATTCCAAGTGTAATTGAAGGATATGGAGAGGTGAAGCCAGTACTATATTCTATACTTATCGGCTATAATTATTTTTCACATCAAATAAAGCCATTGATAAGAAAGAGAAACCTGTTTCTGATGCCTTTAGGATTTAAGTGTGAGACAGTTAGTGGAATTTGTCTACTGCTACTGTTACTACTACTGTTGTTGTTACTGCTACTACTGACTCGTAGTACTACAAGTACTGCTGCTACTAGTACTACAAGTACTGCTACTACTAGTACTACAACTACTGCTACTACTAGTACTACAACTACTGACTACTGGTACTACAACTACTACTGACTCCTGGTATTACAACTACTACTGACTACTGGTACTACAGCTACTACTGACTACTGGTACTGCAACTACTAATGACTACTGGTACTACAACTACTACTGACCACTGGTACTACAACTACTACTGACTACTGGTACTACAAGTACTACTGACTACTGGTACTACAACTACCACTGACTACTGGTACTGCAACTAATACTGACTACTAGTACTACTGACTACTACTGACGTACTAGTGCTACAACTACTGCTGATTACTAGTACTAAAGCTACTACTACTAGTACTACTAGTACTACTGAATACTAGTATTACTATTGCTGCTGCTACTACTACTACTGACTACTAGTACTACTACTACTGATTAGTACTACAACTACTACTGACTAGTACTATACTACTGACTACTAGTACTACACCTACTACTACTGCCCACTACATCTACTGACCACCACCACTACTACTACAACTACTACTGACGACTACTACCGCTACTGACCATTATTACTACTTATCAACACCTCCATCACACCCCACATTTTATTTCACTATATCCTACATCATTCCATGGCTATATATTCACTGTCTGTAGTATATACATCCGTTACCTTTAGCAGTATATACACGTTACAATATTGACAGTCCTGTTATTCATGTCTTAAAATGTTAAATTTTTTTCTCATTATTCGTGATTATCATTAGATTTTTTTTGTGTAATGCAGGTGTGAGAATGTACTAATATCTCTGTCCTGTTTTTTATATTTTTTTTTTTTTTAGTTTCCTGAGCAGGGGAGATGACCAACCCCTCTCCTCTCCTCCCTACCCACGAGCATGCGTACACACACACACACACACACA
>NW_027195032.1:610000-647500 GCF_038502225.1 Cherax quadricarinatus
GATCCAAGGAATTGGACTTGACCTTTTTTTTCTTGGGTCGAAAATTATTCAGATATACTCAGGAGCTGAATGACTCCTACAGGTTTAGTGATCACGCTATAAATGCAACAATAACATGTTAAAAGAATTTCCACAACGCGGACTAGACATGAATGAGCGTCTCTGGTGCATTATCTCTCTTAGCAGAATTATAACTTAGTCGTCCAGGATTCAAACAGCGACTGTGATGGCCGGAGCCTCGTGTATCTATCACGGGACAGAGCTTGGAACTTAGGTAGCTCAGAGAAAACATCCCAACAATGCCGACGATGCTGCCACTTTGGTCACAGGAAGATACTACAGACCATGGTTGGAATTTCGAGTCTGAGAAGCAGATACTATTAATCCATCCTTTGACCAACTGCCTGGGTGTTTCCGTCCTTCAAGAACTCGAAATACCCTGAAGGAAATAAGAGGGACTGTCATACAATATACCAGTGTCCCGGCATAGTTTCCAAGAGAAAATACCGTAGACATTACTCCACCAAAACTGCCTGGTATCCTCAACTAATAGTAACCTTCAAAAAGTCGTCTCCTCTCACGTTCTTACCACTACGCTTTCTACCATCATTATCTCAGAATCACATAAAACCAGCAGTCTCCAAAACTCTCAGCCTACCTAGTGTCCCTTTGCGTTTCCCTTGCTTTAACAGCTTATCTTAAACATTGACTCCTGAATCCACGACTTTTGTTGTAATTCAGTCACCCTTACTGCCACTACTCCGTACCCACACACATCCCTCCATCTCGGGCGACAACTAATCTCTCCAAACTTTTCTATCCTGACAGCTGCCAATGTGTCTCCCCTCTCTCTGCTTCATTTTTCTTCCTTCTCTTTCATCATTCTTGCCACTACCTTGAATACAGGAATGACTGAGATCAATTTTTTTCATCCATCGACGAGAAAAAGTCCGAAATAGACCTCGACAAACCACAAAATAAAACCACAGCGTTTTATTTTGTCTTCCAAAATAAAACGCTCCACTGTGCAACTATAGTTATAAAACACCATTAACGTCAGATTCTCGCCTTTCACCTACGCGTCTGATAAACGTTTCATAGGTTTAGAGAGCGTTCCTTCCTGCCCCTGAGCCAGTCTTGTCTGATCAACCAGACTGTTGCTGATGATGGCCTGCTGGTCAGTCTGGTTGGTCCAGCACTTGGCGGAGGAAATTTCCTCGTCACAACAATGTTTCTGAAAACTTTATCAAGATGACCTGTATATATTAATAGTGTTCTTTTGTTCCCACAAATTTTCCCACGTCTCGCTCCACTATAACATAAAAGTGTGTAGATTTGAGACCAGGTCCTCAAGTACTTTCCAGGTATATGCTGTCATATCTCTCTCGTTCTGCTCTTAAGAGTCAACATCAAACAGCAGTCCAAGCGAGAAAGCAAAAGTGACATAAAAAAAATCACATTTGATTTTTCTAGTATCCTAAGTCATCATTATCCACCCCATTATTTGTTTTGGCAGTCGTGACATTTGCCTTATTATGCTCTGAAAAAAAAGGTCAGCTGACATGGTTGTTCCGGGGTCCTTCATGTGTTTTTCTATTGTTAGGTAAGACACATGCAACAGTTAGGTATCTTTATTTCGAAACGTTTCACCTACACAGTAGGCTTCTTCAGTCGAGTACAGAGAAGTTCAGTTCCATAGTCAGGAACTATCTGAAGATCAAGCGACAGTGCGGAGACTTAAATACTGTCGGAAGGAGAGGTGCATAGTAGTAGTAGTAGTAGTGAGAAAGTAGCCACTGAGAGGTCAGGTCCCTCTCAGATCCAACAGTTCTCACTTGAAAGGGTTGTCCAAGGTGTTTTCTGTACCAAGAGGCCATGTGTTGCAGTGTCTGACAAGATGAACATCAAAATGGTACTGAATGGAACTGAACTCTCCAGGCTGAGGGACTGACAACCTCAAATTCTACGACTTCAAGGGTGATGGACTGATTACATCGTCTTCACATCTCTACTGTTCCTGCCTACTTTTTGTATTCGACTGAAGAAGCCTACTGTGTAGGCGAAACGTTTCGGAATAAAGTTGCCTAACTGTTGCCTTTGTGTCTTACCTACCAAACCATACCACGGTTGGGGTTTGAAGACTCTGATCGCGGATTCAAACCTCATCCGTGGTAATTTTTTTTTTTTAGCTGAGACAGGCTCGATCTTCCCACTCTAATCCATGCTGGTCTGGCTTGTACATGTACTTTTCCAGAAAATTTGTAATTTGGCATCTCATTATTCTTTCAAAGACGTTTATTCTGTGATAAAAATTAGGTACATGTGCAACATTTGGGTATCTTTAGTGTAGATGTTTCGCCCATCCAGTGGCTTTATCAATACAAATTCCAGGACAATATGATGTGCGATGTTTTGGCTACTGACCTGGAATTTTTGGCTAGACACCTTACCTTTCCATCATGGAAAAAAACACAGTTTGTACTAGTTAAGGTCTTCGGAATTTTACCTACTTGTCTAATTGTACTATTTTTGCATTTCTTTATAAATACGGAATTCCTTGAATCTAGTCCAGGGGTTGAATGACTTGACATGTTCTCCAGTTTTTTTTTTTTTTCGAAATTCACCGCCATGTTTTCATTTGGTGGACTGCTGAACATTGGCTCATATTGTCTTAGATTTTCATATCTGTCTTCTTCAGCAGCGAACGAACATCTTAACGATAATATTCCAGTTGTTCAGGTTGTTAGGTAAGACACATATGCAACAGTTAGGTATCTTTATTTCGAAACGTTTCGCCTACACAGTAGGCTTCTTCAGTCGAGTACAGAAAAGTTGATAGAAGCAGAAGATACTTGAAGACGATGTAATCAGTCCATCACCCTTAAAGTTTTGAGGTGGTCAGTCCCTCAGTCTGGGTGATGGACTGATTACATCGTCTTCAAGTATCTTCTGCTTCTATCAACTTTTCTGTACTCGACTGAAGAAGCCTACTGTGTAGGCGAAACGTTTCGAAATAAAGATACCTAACTGTTGCATATGTGTCTTACTTAACAATCTGTCGGTATTTTATACCATTTTAATGTTCAGTTGTTCAGGTTGTGCTTAACGTGAGTAAACATATACTGGAGACCTCGTTTATTTTGCTGTGATTATCTGCTGCGGCAGCTCAAATCACTGCATAAATTTTCTTTTCTTCGTTATTTCATTATGAAATTAGTGTTTTTTTTTCCCTTAGGTAATTCAGTGACTTTATTTTCTTCCTCTACATTTCTTTATTCTTTTTCTTAACACTTAAACGGTCCAAATAGATCGACGTTCAAATTCGTATTGATAACCATACCCCTGGCCGGGATTGAACCCGCGGTCATAGAGTCTCAAAACTCCAGACCGTCGCATTAGCCACTAGACCAGCTAGCCACAATAAGATTCATCCAACTAGGTATATTTCTACACCATAGGAAGGTTAGCACAGGCACCACTGTGACCACAAATGCAAGTTTTTACAGACGAATCTCCAGCTAGCGTGGCCGTGACGAACTCTAGCTCAAGTCCCTTCACTGCCGTCAACATGACTCAAGATTGATACAAAAGTATTGATACAAAAGTATTGATACAAAAGTATTGATACAAAAGTATTGATACAAAAGTATTGATACAAAAGTATTGATACAAAAGTATTGATACAAAAGTATTGATACAAAAGTATTGATACAAAAGTATTGATACAAAAGTATTGATACAAAAGTATTGATACAAAAGTATTGATACAAAAGTATTGATACAAAAGTATTGATACAAAAGTATTGATACAAAAGTATTGATACAAAAGTAGATATAACTTTTTTTACATATTTTCAAATATAACAAAAAAAAAGTAGATAAAAGTTTTTTTACACGTTTTCAAATGTAAAACAAAAAAGATCTACATTTTTTTTACATACTTACTTTCAGATGTTGAAAAAACGTATATATACGTTTGGACCGTTTAAGGGTTAAGGATCTTTTAGGTTTTCGCAGTTAGTTGCTAGATATCAAGGCCACTTGTCGATAGACACTTGACCGTTCCCTCTGTCTGTCTGTCTCTCTCTTTTACCATTTTTTTTTCATTTTCTTCCTCCCTGTCTCTCTCTGCTGACTCAGAGCAAACTTTTCACAAAGCCCCATTAGCTCTCTGGTACGTATTTGTCGGGTCAACGTGCTTCCAGGAACCTTTTCCGATATAATGCTATGAATTTCCATCTTCCATTTCACATCTGGAATCTGGAGAGTTTATCTGGAGAGAGTTCCGGGGGTCAACGCCCCCGCGGCCCGGTCTGTGACCAGGCCTCCTTAGGTCAGTGTCCCAGGATGCGACCCACACCAGTCGACTAACACCCAGGTACCCATTTTACTGATGGGGAACATAGACAACAGGTGGAAAGAAACACGTCCAATGTTTCTACTCTGGCTGGGAATCGAACCCAGGCCCTCACCGTGTGAAGTGAGAGCGTTAACCACCACCCCACCAGGCTGAAATCCCAGAGAATAATATTCGCTGTGGGATTTAAAGTCTCGGTAGCCATCTTATATTCCTGCTGGGTGACCACCTCTGAAAGTAGTTCATATACAAGATAAGATAAGATAAGATTTCGTTCAGATTTTTAACCCCGGAGGGTTAGCCACCCAGGATAACCCATGAAAGTCAGTGCGTCATCGAGGACTGTCTAACTTATTTCCATTGGGGTCCTCAATCTTGTCCCCCAGGATGCGACCCACACCAGTCGACTAACACCCAGGTACCTATTTGCTGCTAGGTGAACAGGACAACAGGTGTAAGGAAATGTGTCGAAATGTTTCCACCCGCCGGGAATCGAACCCGGGCCCTCCGTGTGTGAAGCGGGAGCTTTAGCCACCAGGCCACCGGGCCACCAATCTTATTGCTAGATTGCTATTTTACCACTTTAATAACTAGAATTTCTGCTATTGCAGTTGTATTGAGCTGCTCTGTATAGCGAAACATGCTATATTGTATTGATAAAGCCACTGGATGGGCGAAACGTCTACAATAAAGATTCCAAGATGTTGCACATGTTGTGGAGAAATTTTCTCCAGGAGGGGGGTATCAGCCCCCTTCAGCCCCCTTCAGCCCCTTTCAGCCCTGAGGGGCCACTCAGAAGGGGCGAGCGTCTTGTTTACTGCTAGAGTGAGTAATTGATCACAGATGCTATGCCACGTAGTCAAGTGACCTCTGCTCCTTGCAGTGGTGTTGCAACGTGTATTTTTATAAGAGACAGTACATCTCTTACTTAGCAGGACAATTAAGGAAAATCCTGCTCCCACTTTATTACCATAGTAAAGTTAGTGTACATTGTTGTCTATGATTAAGACAGCAAGAAACAAACATTCTGCTTTGCTTCATCGAGGAGGTGACAAGGATGCAAGGTACTAGGTCAGCGTTCTTTGCTGGTTATCTTGGCGTCAGTGTCACTCTCACTAGAGTCAAAGATAGTCTGCCCAGACGCTACAGCGCTCCATGACGTCTCTGCCCCCAGCACAAAAAAAACGCTGACCTAGTACCTTGCATCCTTGTCACCTCCTCGATGAAGCAAAGCAGAATGTTTGTTCCTTGCTGTCTTAATCATAGACAAGAATGTACACTTATCTTTACTATGGTAATAAAGTGGGAGCAGGATTTTCCTTAATTGTCCTGCTAAGTAAGAGATGTACTGTCTCTTATAAAAATACACGTTGCAACACCCCTGCAAGGAGCAGAGGTCACTTGATTACGTGGCATAGCATCTGTGATCAATTACTCACTCTAGCAGTAAACAAGACGCTCGCCCCTTCTGAGTGGCCCCTCAGGGCTGAAAGGGGCTGAAGGGGGCTGATACCCCCCTCCTGGAGAAAATTTCTCCACACATGTCTAATTCTTCATCTTGACGGTATTGTATACCATTCATGTACAAAACATGTCTTTGAACCTATTTACTGTTATGTCTATACATATAAATATATATATTGTAACTTGTAATCGCTGTTTCACGGTCTGATAAATTAGACACATGTGCAACTCTTGGGTATCTTTATTGAGGAAACGTTTCGCCACACAGTGGCTTCATCAGTCCATACATAGGAGAAACTTGAAGAACAGGAGGAGAATGAGGTAATCGGTCTACAACATCCCTTGTGTGTTTTTCTGTAAATGTTGCAAATTTAGCATTTAACTTCTAACATTGCTTGCGCATTACCCATCAATAATTTGTTACCACATCCGCTCTGTCATCACCTTAGCTCATAATCACCACTTGTTGCCTATTTTGCTGCATTACTGGTGACTATTAATTGAGATATTACAATACACAAATAACCCGCACATAAAAGAGAAGCTTACGACGACGTTTCGGTCCGACTTGGACCATTGACAAAGTCACACTAACGTCTACGGTGGGGATGCCCGGGTGTTGTGCATGTGTCATTTCATCCTGTCGGTATTATATACAATTCTTGTACTACTACTACTACTACTACTACTACTACTACTACTACTACTACCTCCACCTCTTCCTGCCTATATATAGCCGTCCTGCTCCACCTCTGTTAGTGTGACTTTGTCAATGGTCCAAGTCGGACCGAAACGTCGTCGTAAGCTTCTCTCTTTTATGTGCGGGTTATTTGTGTATCGTTCCAGTCACGGTATTGTGCCTTTTTGTTATTGAGATATTACAATAGTCTATCAGAGGATCCCGAAGAAATTGGGTTGAGTTGCTAGGATAGTAGTTTCACAGGCTTGTGGAACAACAGAGATATAAAGTAGGAGTACCTTTAACGTACTTTCATCACAGGACATTACTCGATCAAAAGAATATTCAACTTTATCTTTGCACTTCAAGCAAGGAATCTTTAAAACTTCGTCCAAGGAGAGCAGCGATTGCCAATCCCA
Source organism: Cherax quadricarinatus (assembly GCF_038502225.1). Taxonomy (NCBI): domain Eukaryota; kingdom Metazoa; phylum Arthropoda; class Malacostraca; order Decapoda; family Parastacidae; genus Cherax; species Cherax quadricarinatus. The sequence goes on from NW_027195032.1 coordinate 616,920, forward strand.
AGAAGATTCGTAAAGTCAGTGAATAAAAACTGATGGGAGGTATTTTATATCGAACCTCGGATTCGGAAGTTCTAAATGATCCTCATTTTGAGAGTCTCCTAGATGCTGGGCTCAGATCATGAGTGGCATTCAGGAACACTTGTGCAGGTTTCTTGGCAGTTATCATAGTGATTACGCAAGTTTTGTAGACCTATTGTCATATCTGCTGGGATGTGGGATATCAATATATTTCTTTCATTTCCACCTTGACTTTTTCACCCAAGATATCAATCAAGATATATTTCTTCAAGTCCCACCTTGACTTTTCACCCAAAATCTCGGTGACGTTAGTGATGAATACGGTAAACGATTCCACGAATAGCTTATTCATTAAGGAGAAGAAATATCAGGGAAACTTACCGTTAAGTTTGATAGCTGACTGCTGCTGGACTGGTGCTGGGGAGCAAATACTGAATACAAGCGAAGAAGCTAGAAAACTAACGCAAATAGGACTTCATGGAAATTGCAGAAAGCGTTATGTAAAATAACTTTAAGTTATGATTAGTTAATATAAACAGCGTGCTGAAAATATCTAGCCTAGACAGGACTCGCAGCAATGGCTTTAAGTTGGAAAAAATCAGAATCAGGAAGGATATAGGAAAGCACTGCTTTGATAATAGTGTTGTGGATGAGTGGAACAAAATCCCCAGTACGGTTATAGAAGCTAAGACGTTGTGTAGTTTTAAAAATAGGTTAGATAAATAAATGAGTAGGTGTGGGTGGGTGTGAGTTGGACCTGACTAGCTTGTGCTACTAGGTCATATGCCGTGCTCTTTCCTTATGCTAATGTGACCTGACCTGACAAGGTTCGGGCGTTTGCTTAAGCCGGTAGGAGAATTGGACCTGCCTCGCATGGGCCAGTAGGCCTGCTGCAATGTTCCTTCTTATATTCTTATGTGATTCTTCAAACTTAAATAAAAATCCTTTGACTATTAGAGTCGAAAGAAAATTTACGTGATTAAAGCAACCAGTTTGGTTGCTGAACTGGATAAAAGTTCAACTTACATCCAGTTTAATTTTGTATTCCCCTGCTAAATGTCTTCTATAGCAAGCAAGGTGTTGTTGACATACGTGGTAGGAACAAGTTTTGCAGAGAAAGCCTTTACAGAAATTGCATTCTTGCTAGAGCCTAATGTAATAACGCTCTCTTGAGGTTCAGTCCGAGGTTCAGCCCGAGGTTCAGTCCAAAGTTCAATCCAAAGTTCAATCCAAAGTGACTGTAATACAGACTGGATCTTCCTGTCATCCTATGTTTTGAGACAACGTTAACAAGTAACATCAATTAAGAATTTTCGTAAAATATCCCCAAAAATCGTCACTAATCTCATTCCATGATAATTGGAACCAAGGATTATTTCTAGCTTAATCTCTTAAGCTGTTATTGGCTGTTCTTTATTATTCAACGCTTTCCATAAGCTCAAGAACAGCTTCCATCAGCTTATCCAGAGTCTTTTCTGAGGATTTTCTCTCTGCTGAATTGGGTATCCAAAACTGGCGGAGATAATTCCACATTTTTGATACTGTAAAATAATTCTTTAGGAGCATTACAGTTGATTACGAATTAAAGATTATCCGTTGGTATAATTATACAGATAAAGAGTGAAAGTAAAGCATAAATGAAATACAGACTGTAGTTCATAACGAACTGATTAAATATTTATTCAAACTCGTATTGCAAGTGGCTTATTTTTTTTATTAAAAATCCGTAAAGCTTAACGAGCTAAAATATGTTTAAAGTTATTGTGGTAAAGTTTTTACATACACGTGTGTCCAGTTCGATATATGACTCTCTGACCGCGGGTTCTATCCCTACCTGTTATATGGTTTGTTTGCAATCGTGTCATTAGGATTTCGTAAGTCCTCAGTGGGTTTAGCGCTTCGTTTTTAATATAATCCCTCCAAGTGTCTTTCTTCAGACACTTATGGTGGTAAGTTGTCGCAATATATGCCTTGAAATATGCATGTGTATTAATCTACACAAGTTTGCTACGTCGAGCGAGAAAAGGAGGAACTAAGTTTGATTAAATATCTCCAGGAGAAACTGTGCATAGGAAGGGGAAAAGAGGGAAGGGAGAGGGGAAATAGACTAATCCGCTGCTAAAATGGGTGGATGAAACTCGCCAACACCACTGTCGAAAGGTTATATACAGGTTGGCCAAAAAAACACGATTTCTTGAGTCGAGTCAAACACTCCCTGATTTCAAACGGGTATAACATGTAACTTTATAATAATCTTTCGCAGTTAGTAACTTCAGAAGCAGGATATTCAGTTTCCTGAGGTATACGGCAGCATTAAAGGGATTCAGTGTTCCCCCCTCTGATTGCTCGGCAAACATCGATGTGATAGTTCAGGTTGGTCCAGACGCTCGGCAGCATATCTGGTGTTATCGTGCGAACTGCTTCAGTGATCTAAATTTTCAGCTCCTCCAGGGTTGCAGGTGTTCTTCACATACCCTGAAAGAAGGAAGTCACAAACAGTTAGGTCCGGTGACCTTGCAGGTCTAGTAAGCTTCTGTTGCGTTTTTTCGTCCAGTCTTGGCAACGGCGATCATGTCAGGACGAAAAGTGTTCACGAAATTGAGCTTGAACTCTTCAGTATTGGTAATGATTATTCTAATTTGGCCGAATGGATGCTGAAATAGGCACTCATGTTTATGCTCGGCTGGATTAAATAGGTGAGTAAAGCGTTTACCCCTTGAGACAGGTAGGACATTGGAGCAGCCACTGAGACGTGGCTGAGAGCACTTGCGGAGCTGCGACAGAAGTAGCTGGGTTAAGAGCCACTTAAGTTCTCCGTCTTATAATAATATGTTCATGTTTCCACTAGAATCTACATTGTTCTTTAATTCATGGTATAACTTAAATCTTTGAGGACAATTGTGTTGTAGAGGTTTGAGCCAAGCTCAGACTTCTAAACAGCCCTCTTAAACAATTCTGACATCCAGCTGGTTTATTCCGAGAATAAATCCCTGATGAGTCTTGTCTGGCCAATTCCTTTTGGTTTTGACAGCGGACTTTTTGATGTACCCTCTTGTGGCAGAAATTTAATATAATGTCTCGTAGAAACTTGTATGTACGTATAATGTACGTATAATGTACTTATAATGTACGTCTGGTGGCCTGGTGGTTAACGCTCTCGCTTCACACGGTGAGGGCCTGGGTTCGATTCCCAGCCAGAGTAGAAACATTGGACGTGTTTCTTTCCACCTGTTGTCTATGTTCCCCATCAGTAAAATGGGTACCTGGGTGTTAGTCGACTGGTGTGGGTCGCATCCTGGGACACTGACCTAATTTGCCCGACATGCGGAGCATAACAAGGGACTTTCTATATAGTAGTATGTCATTGTTGTCAGCTAGGACTGTATACCATGTACATGTACTTGTAGTAAATGAAGATATTATTATTATTATTATTATTATTATTATTATTATTATTGTATATCTAAACGTTTTATTTACTAAGATTATTAGGCTCAGTTCCACTAGCCTTTCCGCAACTGGTGTAATTACTATTGCTCCAGTATAGTGTATAAGGTTATTTTAAGTGTCGTAAATGTTTTAAGCGAGACATTCACGCTGCGTATGTTAATGCTGTCAAGTTATGTGTAATCATGGTGATGTTCATAATTTATTTGTATATCATGTAACCATTTAGCCTATTTCCATAAACCCGCAGTGGACATTTAAAAACGAGTCTTTCACATGATACTGTAAACGTATGGTATGTTCGTAGGGATAGTTATGTTGCTGACGCTGTTTACATGCGCCCCGGGAGGCAGGCATAATGCGCCCCGGGAGACAGGCATAATGCGCCCCGGGAGACAGGCATAATGCGCCCCGGGAGGCAGGCATAATGCGCCCCGGGAGACAGGCATAATGCGCCCCGGGAGGCAGGCATAATGCGCCCCGGGAGACAGGCATAATGCGCCCCGGGAGGCAGGCATAATGCGCCCCGGGAGACAGGCATAATGCGCCCCGGGAGGCAGGCATAATGCGCCCCGGGAGACAGGCATAATGCGCCCCGGGAGGCAGGCATAATGCGCCCCGGGAGGCAGGCATAATGCGCCCCGGGAGGCAGGCATAATGCGCCCCGGGAGGCAGGCATAATGCGCCCAGGGAGACAGGCATACTGCACCCCGGGAGACAGGCATACTGCACCCCGGGAGACAGGCATACTGCGCCCCGGGAGGCAGGCATACTGCGCCCCGGGAGGCAGGCATAATGCGCCCCGGGAGACAGGCATACTGCGCCCCGGGAGGCAGGCATACTGCGCCCCGGGAGGCAGGCATAATGCTCCCCGGGAGACAGGCATACTGCGCCCTGGGAGGCAGGCATACTGCGCCCCGGGAGGCAGGCATAATGCGCTTTGGGAGACAGGCATACTGCGCCCCGGGAGGCAGGCATACTGCGCCCCGGGAGGCAGGCACAATGCGCCCCGGGAGACAGGCATAATGCGCCCCGGGAGACAGGCATAATGCGCCCCCGGGAGACAGGCATAATGCGCCCCGGGAGACAGGCATAATGCGCCCCAGGAGACAGGCATAATGCACCCCGGGAGGCAGGCATAATGCGCCCCGGGAGACAGGCATAATGCGCCCCGGGAGGCAGGCATAATGCGCCCCGGGAGACAGGCATACTGCGCCCCGGGAGACAGGCATACTGCGCCCCGGGAGGCAGGCATAATGCGCCCCGGGAGACAGGCATACTGCGCCCCGGGAGACAGGCATACTGCGCCCCGGGAGGCAGGCATAATGCGCCCCGGGAGACAGGCATAATGCGCCCCGGGAGGCAGGCATACTGCGCCGCGGGAGGCAGGCATAATGCGCCCCGGGAGACAGGCATAATGCGCCCCGGGAGACAGGCATAATGAGCCCCGGGAGACAGGCATAATGCGCCCCGGGAGACAGGCATAATGCGCCCCAGGAGACAGGCATAATGCACCCCGGGAGGCAGGCATAATGCGCCCCGAGAGACAGGCATAATGCGCCCCGGGAGACAGGCATAATGCGCCCCGGGAGACAGGCATAATGCGCCCCGGGAGACAGGCATAATGCGCCCCGGGAGGCAGGCATACTGCGCCCCAGGAGACAGGCATAATGCGCCCCAGGAGACAGGCATAATGCGCCCCGGGAGGCAGGCATACTGCGCCCCGGGAGGCAGGCATAATGCGCCCCGGGAGACAGGCATACTGCGCCCCGGGAGGCAGGCACAATGCGCCCCGGGAGACAGGCATAATGCGCCCCGGGAGACAGGCATAATGCGCCCCCGGGAGACAGGCATAATGCGCCCCGGGAGACAGGCATAATGCGCCCCAGGAGACAGGCATAATGCGCCCCGGGAGGCAGGCATACTGCGCTCCGGGAGACAGGCATAATGCGCCCCGGGAGACAGGCATAATGCGCCCCGGGAGACAGGCATAATGCGCCCCGGGAGACAGGCATAATGTGCCCCGGGAGACAGGCATAATGCGCCCCGGGAGACAGGCATAATGCGCCCCGGGAGACAGGCATAATGCGCCCCGGGAGACAGGCATAATGCGCCCCGGGAGACAGGCATAATGCGCCCCGGGAGACAGGCATAATGCGCCCCGGGAGACAGGTATAATGTGCCCCGGGAGACAGGCATAATGCGCCCCGGGAGACAGACATAATGCGCCCCGGGAGACAGGCATAATGCGCCCCGGGAGACAGGCATAATGCGCCCCGGGAGACAGGCATAATGCGCCCCGGGAGACAGGCATAATGCGCCCCGGGAGACAGGTATAATGTGCCCCGGGAGACAGGCATAATGCGCCCCGGGAGACAGACATAATGCGCCCCGGGAGACAGGCATAATGCGCCCCGAGAGACAGGCATAATGTGCCCCGGGAGACAGGCATAATGCGTCCCGGGAGACAGGCATAATGCGCCCCGGGAGACAGGCATAATGTGCCCCGGGAGACAGGCATAATGCGCCCCGGGAGACAGGCATAATGCGCCCCGGGAGGCAGGCATATTGCGCCCCGGGAGACAGGCATAATGCGCCCCGGGAGACAGGCATAATGCGCCCCGGGAGACAGGCATAATGCGCCCCGGGAGACAGGCATATCTTTCTCACTGGCTAAGAACTGTAATATACGAAGTTAAATTATTAAGTCTCCAATAAAACCTTACATGGGAGTTCTTAAACTAATTCAATTAACTACAAATGAACTGCCAAGTAATTTCCCTTAAAATTGCATTACTGATTTCACGTTAACGCTCCCAATCGATTGTTTTCAGTAAGTTAATGAGTAAACACTTGGACGTATTTATTAGATACTTACGTGAGTAAACACGGACGTATTTATTAGAAAGTTACGTGAGTAAACACGGACGTATTTATTAGAAAGTTACGTGAGTAAACACGGACGCATTTATTAGAAAGTTACGTGAGTAAACACGGACGTATTTACTAGAAAGTTACGTGAGTAAACACTGGGACGTATTTATTAGATACTTACGTGAGTAAACACGGACGTATTTATTAGAAAGTTACGTGAGTAAACACTGGGACGTATTTATTAGATACTTACGTGAGTAAACACGGACGTATTTATTAGAAAGTTACGTGAGTAAACACGGACGTATTTATTAGAAAGTTACGTGAGTAAACACTGGGACGTATTTATTAGATACTTTCGTGAGTAAACACGGACGTATTTATTAGAAAGTTACGTGAGTAAACACTGGGACGTATTTATTAGATACTTACGTGAGTAAACACGGACGTATTTATTAGAAAGTTACGTGAGTAAACACTGGGACGTATTTATTAGATACTTACGTGAGTAAACACGGACGTATTTATTAGAAAGTTACGTGAGTAAACACTGGGACGTATTTATTAGATACTTACGTGAGTAAACACTGGGACGTATTTATTAGATACTTACGTGAGTAAACACGGACGTATTTATTAGAAAGTTACGTGAGTAAACACGGACGTATTTATTAGAAAGTTACGTGAGTAAACACTGGGACGTATTTATTAGATACTTACGTGAGTAAACACGGACGTATTTATTAGAAAGTTACGTGAGTAAACACGGACGTATTTATTAGAAAGTTACGTGAGTAAACACTGGGACGTATTTATTAGAGAGTTACGTAAGTAAACTCTGGGACGTATTTATTAGAAAGTTTCGGTCCCGGGATCTTCATCACTTCTAAAACAGTGTCACGAAAATGTTATAGCACGATTGCATACAAACCACAGTACGGGTGGGGTTAGAACCCATGGTAAGTGGGGTTAGAACCCAGGCTACGGGTTCTGATCCCACAGTATATACTGGCGGAGAATATTGTCAAGGTTTACACCTCGTTTTCAGACAAAAATATTCATTAAACTTTATACGCTAATCTGATTATGTAATTGTTGGCAAGGATTGTCTCAAGCTGGAGCCACGAATCTGTCAGGAGATGCCATAGAGGTGGCCTAGAGTAGGCCTATGACGAATCTGGCATATATAAATCTTAGAAAGGAAACTAAGAATTAAATTGTGTAGGCATCACAATGGAAACACGATCAGGAACGAATTAATGTTGGTAGAATTACCGACAATATGTAAAAGGACACAAGTGCAATTAATGTAATATTTTAGTGTGGCAACGTTTCGCTCTCCGGGAGCTTTGTCAAGCCGTTACAAACAATACATGGACACAGAGGGTAACGGCTTGATAAAGCTCCTGGAGAGCGAAACGTTGCCACAATAAAATGTCATATTAGTTGCACTTGTGTCCTTTTACTTAACATACGATCAGGAACGTTTTCTCTAGACTCAACAAATCTCCTTGATAGTTAATCCAGAGAGTGAGCTGACAGTGACTTTAGCGAACTGAGTGTTCATGACTGTCAGAAATTATTTCACTTTTCAAAAAGACGTGCAAATTATTTATGAATACAATAATGTTAACACTGATTACTGATTAGCAATAATGCTAACACTGATCGGCAGTTTTAACACTGGCAATAGTGTTAACACTGATTGGCAACAATGTTAATACTTCCTGACTAACGAGATGCCTCAAGCTTCGTTGCAAAACTCAACAGGAAAGTAAACTAAAGATATCTGCAAATATTTGCACAGTTTTTAAGAGTTGTACCATAAGAGTCATTAATTCTGGCACTGAGAGTGGAGACCTTTGCTTGCGTGCAACTTTCTACGTGTTCGTTACGTTATACTGGAAAGATACCTGTACTAAACTAGATTTAATTTTAAATAACAAAAAGGCACAATACCGTGACTGGAACAATACACAAATAACCCGCACATAAAAGAGAGAAGCTTACGACGACGTTTCGATTTAATTTTATTCGGGAAAGACAGGGAGGTACAGATGAAGAGCGAGAGGAGAGAGAGGATGAGAGAGACGGGATAGAGAGGGGAAATAGGGGAGAAAGAGAGGATGAGGAGGAGACAGAGAGAGAGAGAAGAGGAAAGAGAGAGAAAATGGGAATGGAAGGTTGGGAGAGAGCTACATAAAAGCAAATTTACTTCTATTGTGAGGCTGGAACTGTCGCATCCAGTAGTAGGGAAAATGTTGGCCTGATGCAGACCATTTTGTTGCTTACAGCAAAGTCCCTATTTTAGAAAGGAAGCCATCTTAAATGGCTGAATTTTTTTTAAATGGTTGTTAGATGACATTGAGCAAGAATTTCTCCTTCCGTTATGTTATTAGAAGAGTGTATACCAGGAGGAGTATACCAGGAGGAGTATACCAGAAGGAGTATACCAGGAGGAGTATACCAGGAGGAGTATACCAGGAGGAGTATACCAGGAGGAGTATACCAGGAGGAGTATACCAGAAGTAGTATACCAGGAGGAGTATACCAGGAGGAGTATACCAGGAGGAGTATACCAGGAGGAGTATACCAGGAGGAGTATACCAGGAGGAGTATACCAGGAGGAGTATACCAGGAGGAGTATACCAGGAGGAGTATGCCAGGAGGAGTATACCAGGAGGAGTATACCAGGAGTATACCAGGAGTAGTATAACATGAGGAGTATACCAGGAGGAGTATACCAGGAGGGGTATACCAGGAGGAGTATACCAGGAGGAGTATACCAGGAGGAGTATACCAGTAGTAGTATACCAGGAGGAGTATAACAGGGGGAGTATACCAGGAGGAGTATACCAGGAGGAGTATATCTAGAGAGCATTCCGAGGGTCAATGCCCCAGCTGTCCCGTCCATGAGCAAGCCTCGCGGTGGCTCAGGGCCTGATCAGCTAGGCTGTTATTGCTGGCCGCATGCAGATCGTCGTACTAAGCAATGTAGCAAGTGTTTTTGTACCAAAGGAAGCATATGGGTATGAGAAAATGAGTGAGTTTTAGCGAGAACTAAGAGAATGTTTAGAGATTAAAGAAAGTGAGATAATTACTATTTATAACATAGTCAATATTAATGTAAGAGAAACTGTTGTAGATGGTGTAGTATTAAAGGTTATAGTGCCAGCGGTAAATTATAAAGGGGACTTTTAAATGAATTTTGTAAATTAAAAGGTTTGGTGATGCGCAATACCTTAAGAAAAAAGATAAACCACGGAAATGGGTGGGGGACTGAACCCATGGCAGGTGTGTCCTAAAACTCCCAGACCAGTGAGCTAGGCACTGTAAAAACTAGCTTTTGTGGTCACAGTAGTGGGCCATACTAACCTCCCTATGGTACTGAGAAATTTATCTAGTTGGACGAATCTAAATAGAGGCAATTGGATGAGTGGTTAGGGCAAGTAGGGTCACCGATGTAGGGTGACCCTACCTGCTTCCAAATTCGCCCACCCTTTGCAATTTCTCTTCAGAACTCCAATTTTGTGTTCGTTTTTTAAATCTTTCAATCCCACACTTCTCCCCAACATTCCCATATTAACTTCTCTTACAGCCCCATCTATAGACATATTAAATAACCCTGGTAATATGTATGCCTATCTGAGGCCTACTTTTTTGGGAAAGCAGGTATATAATGGTTTAAAAACCGACAAGTTGAATGAGACACTTGTGAAACATTAGGATTTCTCTATCGTGGAAGCGTTTCGCCAGCCAGTGGAATGAAACTAAGGGAGAAGATGCAAGACGAACATATGCAAAAGTAATTTTTTTAGCAAATATAATTATCAGAATGGGATATGGTACTCGATAATGTTGCAAAAAAATAAGAAAAAACTCATTCATGAACCAGCTTGATAAGCATATTGCAAGTGTAGAACTAGAGGCATCTTGATTTAGTGAAATTAGTTGCCAGAGCTTTCGGGAACCAATAAATTAGTGACCACTGAAGCCTACGGATTTTTGGTGTCTGTACAGCTGGTGCATCAGGACAATCAGATGTCAGCGAGGCAACAGAGTTGACAATTACAGTAGCAGTCGTAGAAGTAGATGGTTGTGACAGCGAGGCAACAGAGTTAACAATTACAGTAGCAGTCGTAGAAGTAGATGGTTGTGACAGCGAGGCAACAGAGTTAACAATTACAGTAGCAGTCGTAGAAGTAGATGGTTGTGACAGCGAGGCAACAGAGTTAACAATTACAGTAGCAGTCGTAGAAGTAGATGGTTGTGACAGCGAGGCAACAGAGTTAACAATTACAGTAGCAGTCGTAGAAGTAGATGGTTGTGATAGTCTTGTCAACAGAATACACAAGAATTCGCACATAAGAGAAAGAATCCAGTGACGTTTCGGTTATTTGCGCATTCCAGTCACTGTAATGCGCCTTTTTATTGCTTAACCGAACCAGTGATGATCGAAATTGTAAAAAAATACCGACAAGTTGTTAGGTAAGACACATATGCAACAGTTTACAGAACTGTGTATCAGTAGTTCTGCTTCTGGTGATCACTGGTTCTGTTAGGTAAGACACATATGAAACAGTTAGGTATCTTTATTTCGAAACGTTTCGCGTACACAGCTGTATAGCCCTTGTGGCTTAGCGCTTCTTTTGATAATAATAATTCCCCTACACAGTAGGCTTCTTCAAATCTCTACTGCTCCTGCCTACTTTCTGTACTCGACTGAAGAAGCCTGCTGTGTAGGCGAAACGTTTCGAAATAAAGATACCTAACTGTTGCATATGTGTCTTACCTAACAGAACCAGTGATCACCAGAAGCAGAGCTACTGGTACACAGTTCTGTAAAGGTAAGAAAGTAATACCAAATAAGTACAGAAACTACTAATTTAGTTGATTGTTGATGCTCACGTCTTCCATCCACATTCATCTCTCCTGTCAATTCCATTCTAATTTTCAGTATATTTCTACCCCGGCACTGTTTCTCATGCCTGCATTGGCCATAGGGAATGGAGGGTGGAGAGAGCCTTCTGCTCTTCTATCCATGCCTCATACACCTCAAAAGTGGATGATAGTCATTAGTCCTTAATCTAGGCAGTCTCTCGGTGTGAACTTATAAGTCCTGCGTTATCTCTCTCCTATGTACCGTCAACATGACTTAAGAAATCGTAATGACACGATTGCAAATAAACCATACCCCGGCCGGGATTGAACCCGCGGTCATAGAGTCTCAAAACTCCAGCCCGTCGCGTTAGCCACTAGACCAGCTAGCCACAATAAGATTCGTCCAACTAGGTATATTTCTACACCATAGGAAGGTTAGCACAGGCACCTCTGTGACCACAAATGCAAGTTTTTACAGACGAATCTCCAGCTAGCGTGGCCGTGACGAACTCTAGCTCTATGGTGTAGAAATATACCTAGTTGGATGAATCTTATTGTGGCTAGCTGGTCTAGTGGCTAACGCGACGGGCTGGAGTTTTGAGACTCTATGACCGCGGGTTCAATCCCGGCCGGGGGTATGGTTCCTATGTACCCTCTCTCTCTCTCTCTCTTTCTCTCTCCGAATCTCTCTCTGAATCTCTCACCCTCTGAATCTCTCTCTCTGAATCTATCTCTGTCTCAATCTCTCTCAGTGACTGCCTTCAGTCACCTAACTGCGAAGCATCTCAAATTCTAACCCTCTCCATCCCTCTCTAGGCGACTCCTGCAAGCATCTCTACACAACAAGCCGTGGCACATCAAATCTCCAGTCACTCCCAACACCTTTAAAACTGATAGCTTCACTCCCCTCTGCACCTTATTCTCAACCAACCCCTCTCTCTCACACACAGTGATTTTCCTCCTCTTTCTCCCTTTTCATCTCGTCCATTCCTCGCAATACCTTACAATTAAATACTTTCTTTTTGCACAACTCGCCCTAAAAGTCCGTTGTGGCTCGTACACCCCAATTCATTACATTAAAAAAATTACTAAATATACTATATACCTGTGAGGAAGGAGTGCTTTTCCAGTACTCGCCTAAATATTCGCCAAATTGTGGCTGCATGTGTTGAGTCTCAGTTCCTGGCCTCGCCTCTCAGCTGGTCTCTACTGAGGTCACTCCTGGCTGCGAGAGCTCTTATCATACCTGTTCTTAAAACTATGATTGAATCTTGCTTCTACCACTTCGATGTCTAAGACTATCCAATCCAAGCGACCATTTTGTTTTATTAACATCCATGTCTGCCCTTAAGACCCGCCTCTGAAATAGACTCGCCCTGTCCAACCTCTAAATTCCTCTCAATATTGTGTAACAATGTTACCTTCAGTTCTTCTGTTCTCCAGTGTTGCATTTAGCTCCTCCAGCCTTTCAGACTCTACTCACGCTCTGGAACATGATTAATTGCAAATCTTTGCACTTCAATTTCTCTACATGAATAATGTGGTTGGGTTCCATAATGGCAGTCCATACTCGAGACCGGCCTGACTTGTGCCGTGGACAGGGTCGTGAATGTCTCCTTGTTTACATTCCTAACAGTAACCCTTAAATTGTCAGTCCTTGGTTTGCTGCTGTGGTTAGATAAGATAAGATAAGATTTCGTTCGGATTTTTAACCCCGGAGGGTTAGCCACCCAGGATAACCCAAGAAAGTCAGTGCGTCATCGAGGACTGTCTAACTTATTTCCATTGGGGTCCTTAATCTTGTCCCCCAGGATGCGACCCACACCAGTCGACTAACACCCAGGTACCTATTTGCTGCTAGGTGAACAGGACAACAGGTGTAAGGAAACGTGTCGAAATGTTTCCACCCGCCGGGAATCGAACCCGGGCCCTCCGTTTGTGAAGCGGGAGCTTTAGCCACCAGGCCACCGGGTTATTTGGTTTATGTTTGGTAAAGGCGAAATCCTTGGGGCTTTTAGGGAGATTTGCATGCCTTTGTCTTCAGAGCCTGTATTCTTTCTGGCCTTTGCCTCTTCTCGAGGTTCAGAACCTTGCATTGTCTGCAAGGTCAGACCAGTCAGACCAGTTCTGCCTGCTGTCTAAATCCATCTTTCATGGTCTTCTCCTGTTTGTATTCTCATTAGTTTCACATCTGGGAACAGGGACCTCTCTCTTAGTTATTTACGTACACAAACAGTACTGGTCCAAGTACTGACCCTTAGGGAGCATCACTCGTCACACTCGCCCATTCAAACTCTTCCTAAACAATAACTCGTTGTTATCATTATTGTTAAATATTCCTTAATTCACTCTAGTGGTTTTCATTTTATTTCTGCCTGCTCCTTTAGCTTGTCTCCCAGACTTGTAAATTATCAAATTCTCCTTGCAGTCCAAAACATTACAATTCACACACATTCATTCTCTCTCACTCTCTCCTGTCTCAATTTCATTACCTTATTACAGAACCAAGGATCAGGAAAGTGCGCTTTGCTAGTGCCACAGAAAATTTTTAATTTCAAACATTCCTCATGTACAGTGTACTAAATATTTTGGTTAAAGCATAAGAGGAAATTTCTATGATTACTCAGCTCAAGTTTACGAAGTAATTTGAGTTAGGGGTTTTTAGTGGCTGCACTCCGGCGAGTACTTGCTAATCTTACGGTCACTATTTAGCAAGTATCTTCATATTGAGAATGCACGTTTAGGAACAAGTCTACAATATGACGTGTAAAGTACGAGTCTTTGTTTCGATTCCTGAAAGCCACTCTTATGTCGGCAAGCACTTCCTGTTCTCCTGATGTTATTGTGATATATTTCGTTGAGCGATTTATATATTGTCTTCAAAACGGTTATGACTGACCATAATTTTTAAAGGGGTGGAACGGAAAGCCAGCGGAAGGCCTCGGTTAGATAACCAAAAGCTCAAACGGCGGGTTATCTTCTAAAACCCACGTCAGGAAACACCTCTCCTGTTTCCTGACAAGCCTAACGTAGCCTAGCCTAACGTAGCCTAACCTAACGTAACTTAACCTAGCCTAGGCTAACTTAACGTAACCAAACCTAGCCTAGCCTAACCTAGTCTAACCTAACCTAGCCTAACCTAACGTAACCTAGCCTAACCTAGCCTAGCCTAACCTAGTCTAACCTAGCCTAACCTAACGTAACCTAGCCTAACGTAACCTAGCCTAACGTAACCTAGCCTAACCTAACCTAGCCTAACCTAGCCTAACCTAACCTAACGTAATCTAACCTAGCCTAACATAACCTAATGTAGCCTAACCTAGCCTAACCTAACCTAACCTAGCCAAACCTAACCAAACGTAATCTAACCTAGCCTAGCCTAACCTAACCTAATCTAGCCTAACCTAGCCTAACCTAACCTAGCCTAATCTAACCTAACCAAACCTAACCTAGCCTAACCTAACCTAACGTAATCTAACCTAACCTAACCTAACCTAATCTAGCCTAACCTAGCCTAACCTAACCTAACCTAACCTAACTTAACCTAACCTAACCTAACCTACCCTAACCTAACCTAACCTAACCTAACCTAACCTAACATAGCTTAACCTAACCCAACCTAGCCTAACCTAACCTAACCTAACCTAGCCTAACCTAACCTAACCTAACCTAACCTAACCTAACCTAACCTAGCCTAACCTAACCTAACCTAACCTAACCTAACCTAACCTAATCTAACCTAACCTAACCTAACCTAACCTAACCTTCCCACACAATATCTTACAGTAACAGATCATATGATCATCTCCCCTAAACAGTTTACGTAATGTGAAGCCTAACGTTAACCTCTTCACATTCTAGTAGGGAAGAATTATAAGATACATTCAGACACATGTGCAACTCTTGGGTATCTTTATTGAGGAAACGTTTCGCCACACAGTGGCTTCATCAGTCCATACAAAGGAGAATCTTGAAGAACAGGAGGAGAATGAGGTAATCAGTCCCTCAACCTTGAGTCGATGTGGTCAGTCCATCAATCTTGATGGACTGATGAAGCCACTGTGTGGCGAAACGTTTCCTCAATAAAGATACCCAAGAGTTGCACATGTGTCTAATTTATCAACATGTCGGTTCTCTGAACCATTCATCTACAAAATACATTCAGTTTAACGTCCAGTAACAAATTATCTGAGAATCCGTATTTCATCAGAGCATTTCATTCGATTAACAAATTAATTCCCCTCGTATTCCCCTCTAAACTATGTTATTGAGTTCGTTGTCTCGTAATCATGTCATTATAAATATATCCCGAACTTCTATATCAGTCTGATTATTGATAACTGGTTCCAAAAATATTTTCTAGGTTGATCCAAGAAGCTGTTAGTAACTACTCTTTTTTCTACAGCATTGTACATAGCTTAAGAATTTGGAGATAAATGATTTAAAATACCGACACGATGGATAAGTACACAAATGCAGTATAGTGCAATCCTGTATTGACTTAAGCCCACTGTCTGGGCGAAACGTAGTCAATACTGGATCACAATATACTGCATTTGTCTATTCTTTATGATAGACTGGCCAGAGGCTCCTTTATGTCTGTGGTTATACATAGCGTTTATCAGTGCGCATAGACTCAGAGAGGTGTATCCATGTATACACAGAGGTTTGTATCTGTATGCATACATATGCATCGTGAGGTGTCTGTATATTCCCAGGTGTTCATGTATATATTCACCTAGAGATGTCTGTACATTCAGACAGGTGTGTGTATACAGAGATGTACCAACTAACCAGGTCTCCTCAACGCAGTTTAGCCTGACGAAGAACTCGGCCCATCCCCATTCTTTATTTGGCTCTTCAAGAGGTTTTTCTCCATAAAATTTGGCTCTGGTTAATTATGGAAGAGGTCATTCTTATCGCCTTTGTGCTCCCACCAGTGACAGTAGTAAGGTGGTCTGCACCCCTTACAAAGACTGAACCGTCAGGTGCTCCTTCTGGTAGACCAGCTGGGGTTCCACAGTTTTGTGTTGGCTTATTTTGTTGGTGTCTACCTACCTGGAGTCTACCTGGAGGTTATTCCGGGGATCAACGCTCCTGCGGTCCGGTCCACGACCAGGCCTCCCGGTGGACCAGGGCCTGATCAAAAAGGCTGTTACTGCTGGCCGCACGCAGTCCAACGTACAAGCCACAGCCCGGCTGATCCGGTACTGATTTTAGGCATCTGTCCAGCTCTCTTGAAGGCAGCCAGGGGTTTATTGGTAATACCCATTATGCTTGGTGGGAAGCTGTTGAACAGTCTTGGGCCCCGGACAATTATGGTGTTTTCTCTTAGTGTACCAATGGCGCCCCCGCTTTTAATTGGGGGTATTTTGCCGCCTGCCCGGTCTTTTCCTTTCGTAGGGAGTGATTTCTGTATGCAGATTCGGGACCATTCCTTCTAGGATTTTCCAAGTGTAGATTATATCTCTCTCTCTCTTGCGTTCCAGCGAGTACAAGTCAAGTGCTTCCAAGCGTTCCCAGTAGTTAAGGTGCTTGACAGAACTTAAACGTGTATACTCTCTAGGTCTGCAATTTCGCCTGTTTTGAACGGAGATGTTAATGTACAGTAGTATTCAAGCCTAGAGGGAACAAGTGATTTGAAAAGGATCATAATTGGTTTGGCATCTCTCGTTTTGAACGTTCTCATTATCCATCCTATCATTTTCTTTGCACTTGCGATCGTGGCACTATTGTGATCCTTGAAAGTGAGATTCTCAGACATTACTACTCACAGGTCCCTTGCATTAAATTTCCGCTCTATTGTATGGCCAGAGTTTGTAATATACTCTGTTCTAGTTATTATCTCCTCCAGTTTTCCACAACGGAGTAGTTGGAATTTGTCCTCATTAAACATATTTTTTTCCGTTGCCCACTGGAAAACTTTGTTTATATCTTCTTGGAGGTTACCCGTGTCCTCAATAGATGACAGCCTCATGCAGATCCTAGTATCGTCTGCAAAGGATGACACAGTGCTGTGGGTTACATCTCTGTCTATGTCTGATATGAGGATGAGGAACAGGATGGGGGCGAGTACTGTGCCTTGTGGAACAGAGATTTTCACTATGGCAACCTCCGATTTAACTCTGTTGACCACTACTATTTGTGTTCGATTGGTTAGGAAGTTGGAGATCCATCTCCCCACTTTGCCAGTTATTCCTTTAGCACGTATTTTGTGCGCTATTACGCCATGATCACACTTATCAAATGCTTTTACAAAGTCTGTGTACATTACATCTGCATTCTGATTTTCTTCCAATGATAAGTACTTGCCTTGCATGGTTCAGTAGGTCTGCTGCAGTGTTCCTTCATTCTTATGTTCCTATGCCCTTATGTTTCTAAGAGTCATGATTGATAGTGTGTAACTCTGCACGTTTGTTTTTTGGTTGACCTCTCACATTACAAGCTCAAATTTTGATAGGGTCTTTGGCACTTTCGATCTAAAGAGGTTTTGCCAGGTCTTGCACTGTTAATTCTGAGCACATCATCCAGGTGCTGTTCTGAAGGGAAGGTTACCTAAGTAATGGTTTCAAAAGAAAGTTTGCATTGCTTGTTGCAATGCTGTGTATAAATGGCTTTTGAAACTCGGTAAGTTGATAAATGAGGCACTTGAGCAGCATTTGGGTATCCTTATTATAGAAACGTTTTGCTGGCATCTTCAGTCCATTGCAGACAAAGGTGGATGAGTAGTAGAAGTTTGAAGTAATCTGTCCTTCATCCTGGAGTTGAGAGTGTGGGTGTAAGTAGCAAGGCTATGGATTACTTTTAATTAATCAGTGGCCTTTTTTAACTTTTTCTCTTTCTCTTTCTCATCCGTATTTAAGCATTGCAGTTTGTCTACACCCGAAGAACTTTTCAGTTCCTCTGCTCAAGCGACACCTGTAGACCCATGCGTGGACAGTGTTCTCAGAAACCTAAGGAAGGTGCGAATTACGTAAGAGTGATAGAAAAGGAAAATTGAAAAGTTATGGGAAAAAATGTTTTCTTACCAATAAATAGTGCATAATTCGGGCACCATGTTCATGTAATCAGCTTGTTTCTATCATATTTCTAAGTATGTTTTTCCAAAAATGTATTCTTTTTTTGTCCTTGCTGTCATCAAAATGAAAAGATGGCAATTCGTGTTTTTTTTTCTTTTTGCTCCATAAATTATGATTATGATTGTGTCATTCTAAATACACTACATTACAACATCTCTGAGGACTCCATTCAAGTGCAGGGAGTGATAACAGCTCAGTCACCTGTGGGTTGTCAACATGTGTTGTGTGGTGCAACATACTGAAATATGGCGCGCCATCACCGTAGAGTTTTACAGAAAACGTAATATATGTGTAACTCAGGAATAAGTTATTGACTTTATTTTACATTTTTGGCAAAAAGTATTTATAGGAGTATCATGATTTTTGCACACGTTATTGAGTAATGATGGTTCTACTAGCATGCACAGCGGATTTGCGATATTTTTTACTGCTTTGTTTTTATTGATATTTTCTTTCTCCCAAAAACGTCCTTAAAAAAAAGACCAACTTCAACATTTTCTTATGCATTCTATTGATATTTGGTACCAAGATTATCTATCCCTTATCTTTCATCTGATGTCAACTAGAGCATTGTATGTCTTACCAATTTTGTAGATAAGGAAGAGTTTTATTTTTTCTATCTTTTTATGCAAAAAGTCACTAAAACAATGTGTAGGCTTCAAATGCTGCTTAAATCACGGTAAAAATTTCATTGAAATTGGACCAAAAAAAAAGTCGTTCGCACTTCCCTATGTATCTTTTTCCACATCTTTTCAGTGTCACTATACTATTTCTCACGATTGAGAAGGGTAGCTATGGGAGAAGGTTGGAAAAATGGTTGGGTGGGAATGATTGGTCTAGGGGACATGGCTTGTATAGGCCAGTAGGCCTGCTGCAGTGTTCCTCCATTCTTATGTTAGAGGCGGAATGTGGGGAGATCTTACTACGCAGTATCAATTAATCTCAGTGAACGATCTGGTGATGAATTCTGGTAGGATTCATACATAGCCTTAAGAAGAGGTATGACAGCTCACGCAACCAGGAGAAAAACTTAGATGCAGTTAGCCAATGAGGTGGAGTTAGGCGCGGAAACTCGACCCTTGCAAGTATATTTAGGGGAGTACATTTATGCGAAATCTCTCACACTGTCTTCCCCCCCTCTCTCTCTCAGCTAAGTCGCTGCTGAACGTTTAGCTCTCATGAGAAAGACGTTTGATGTGTAAATGAGCGAGAGACTGCAATTAAGTGGAGTGTTTGTAGTACAAATGGGACATATGACTCGGTTCATTATAAACGCACTAGATAGTTCTGGGTGTGACATCCCCCGTCACGCGGAGCAGGAATGTCACGCGGAGCAGGAATGTCACGCAGAGCAGGAATGTCACGCGGAGCAGGAATGTCACAGGAAGTGAGGGTGGGAGGGAGATAGGGACGTTTGTAAAGAGGAAGGATTGGAGGGAAGCTGCAGGGGTGGCAGGTAAGAAGATAGTAAGGTCTCAAGAGGCAGGTAAAAAGGAAGGAAGGTAGGCAGGCATGAAGGCAGAGGCGGGCATGAAGGCAAAGGCAGGCATGAAGGCAGAGGCAGGCATGAAAGCAGAGGCAGGCATGAAGGCAGAGGCAGGCATGAAAGCAGAGGCAGGCATGAAGGCAGAGGCAGGCATGAAAGCAGAGGCAGGCATGAAGGCAGAGGCAGGCATGAAGGCAGAGGCAAGCATGATGGCAGCATCAAAAGCAGGTATGAACACTGGAAGGGAAGATAATGAGATAGTGAGAAAGGAGAGAGAGAAGTCAAAGACAGGAAAGAAAATGAAAGGAGAGTAACAAAAATTATGCTAAAAATGCCTTTGATGTTCCAAATAAAAAAAATATATCTTTAATTCACATTCAAACTCTCGATAATATCCAACTCTTAAATCTCATTGGTTATTTCACTAACAAAATCTGCATTTAGAGCAGTGATTCTCACCCAGGGGAAAATAGACCCCTTGGGAGGAGGTAAAAAAATTCAATAATTTATTTTTTTCTGGCCTTGTTATTCTGTCCCTTCTTAATGGCGATAATTTTTTTGTATGGAAGTAAGGGAGTAAATGGAGAAAGGTGTAAATGATGGAGGAAAAAATCATACATTTAATACATAATTCCTGGGAGCGATTGTTATAGCTGGTCCCAGGAACATCACTATTGTCTGTTAAGATATTCTTCTTGAAGATTCACACACATGTACAGCAGTTGGTTTTTTTATTAATGAGACTTTTCGCCTACACAGCAGGCTTTTTCAGTTAAGTACAGAGGCAGCAGGTGTAGTAGTGGTATAAAGATTTAATCAATTCATCAACCTTACAGAAAACTGTTTCTCCAAGGTTTATGGACTGATTACGTCAGTAATTACTACTACACCTGCTACATATGTTTGACTGAAGAAGCCTACTGTGAAGGCGATACGTTTCAACAATAAAGATATCCCATTTCTGCACGTGTCTTAATCATCAACTTGTCGGTATTATATACAATTAGATTAGATAGAAAAGCAAACTAATCAAGATCATAAACAGTCAGTAGCAATCTTGACTTCATGATTTCTTTAGAGAAAATAGAGATGCTTAACAGGCGAATTAGTAATGGTAGAATTAGACAAAATGTTAATTGTTAATGTGCCAATTTACCTAACAAATTGGTAAACAAAACTAATGGCATTAAAGTTAGCCTTCAGATTATGTTTGCTCTTGTAAATATCTGGGTCTCGAGGGGTGAAATTTATACCCACACTGTCATGCCAAGCTGAGCTCCCAGAATTATTAATAAGGGCAACTCAACGCTGGAAAGTTACAACTGATAAACTGTAATAAAGTTGGTAGAATTACCGACAATATGTAAAGTAAAAGGACACAAGTGCAACTAATGTGACATTTATGTAGCAACGTTTCGCTCTCCAGGAGCTCCTGGAGAGCGAAACGTTGCTACAATAAATGTCACATTAGTTGCACTTGTGTCCTTTTACTTTACAAACTGATAAACTGAAATACAAAGCCCACATAATGTATTATAAAAATCAGTTTGTGTTTAGAACAGTAAAGCCATTGAAAGATTTCAAGAAATGTTCCCTACCTGTATGTCTCATAACAATAAAAATGCTTTCAAATGAGCTGATGTAGGTAACAGCTCTTAGCTTGCCAATAAAGTGAGGAATCCTTAACCTGTAATATAGCTGTAAATAAAGCTAGGGATCCTTAACCTTGTCAAACCCTGTGTAAAAAAAAAAAAAAAAACAGAAGGGTGGAGGAGGTGCAGTTAGTGAGATGGCGCAGTGAGGGAGGAAGGAATGTAAGGTAATGCTGAGGAAGGAATTGATTGTGGTGGTGAGGTTGGGTTAATGATGGGGGTTTAGTACTGGAGAGGGAGATGAGGGTTTAGGGTTTGAAAGTTGGGTAGAGGCGAGAGGTAAAAAAAATTGCGAAGGTTGTTAGGGAGATATAGAGGTTGATACGTCACAGGATGGGTTGGAACCCATTGCCTTTGAGTTCTAAAGCTTACGGGTCAGCTCGTTAACCACTCGACCAGCTTAACTCTAATAAGATTCATCCAGATTGGTATATTTCTGTAAAAGATAGAGGATAGCATGGGCCAGGAGCTGGAGAGGCACCTAAAGGCAGTACCTGACTAGCCGGGCCGTGGTTCGTACGTCAGTTGGCGTGCGGTGAGCAGTAACAGCCTGATTGATCAGACCCTGATCCTCCACAAGGCCTGGTCTGAAACCGAGCCGGGGGGGGCATTGACCCCCGAAACCCCCTCCAGGTATACCACTGTGAAGACAAAAAGAGATTTACTAACGAATCCCCAAACAGCGTGGTAGTGGCGTGATGTATCGTGTACACATTTCTATCCTCCCTCCTCTGAGCAGTCATATCACCGAGACACTGCAGCATGCCACCTTCAGTGACATGCTACTGAATATGACAGCAACTGCGTTTCACTTCTTGTTATCAGTGCTGCTTTAATGTCAATATGACATGTTCTAACACGTCAGCGTCACTCTCGTGTTACCTAGACAGTGTTGCTTTCATGTCATCCTTATATTTCGGTGCTATCATGTCATGACAGCGTGACAGAGTTACCATGACATCCTCATTATTTTGATGATAAAATATCGTCTGGACAGTGTTATGCTTAGGAGCTATCATAGCAACCTGACAGTGCTATGTTCACATAGCATAAGTGTTATGATTCTGTCATATCAGCTTCACTGCAGTGCTATATTCACCTCATTATGAGGGTGTTATGATTCTGTCATATCAGCTTCACTTCAGTGTTATATTCACCTCATTATGAGTGTGTTATGATTCTGTCATATCAGCTTCACTGCAGTGCTATATTCACCTCATTATGAGGGTGTTATGATTCTGTCATATCAGCTTCACTGCAGTGTTATATTCACCTCATTATGAGGGTGTTATGATTTTGTCATATCAGCTTCACTGCAGTGTTATATTCACCTCATTATGAGAGTGTTATGATTCTGTCATATCAGCTTCACTGCAGTGTTATATTCACCTCATTATGAGAGTGTTATGATTCTGTCATATCAGCTTCACTGCAGTGTTATATTCACCTCATTATGAGGGTGTTATGGTATGTTAAAAACGTGCAAAACACCAACACTTTGACGATTAAGACAAATGCAATAGTTGGGTATCTTTATAGTTCAAACGTTTCGCCTACTTGACTGAAGAAGCGTTCTGTGTGGGCAAAACGTGTCAACAATAAAGATACCCTGCTGTTGCACGTGTCTCAGTCAACACAGAACTATATCACAAAGAATACCATTACCACATTAATGAGAGTTCGCTGGTACCAGCCAGCAGGACGAAATATATTACTGTATATTGATTGAATAATTATACAAATGAGTGTTAGGCACATGAAAAGAAAGAGAGGAAATGGAGGCATTGCGGAGGCGGTAAGGGAGGTGTTCGTTATGAGGCAATGGGAGGTTTTCAGTGGTTTTCATGAGGCAATAGGAGTTTTTTTCCGTAGTTTTTATGGAAAAATGGGAGGTTTCCCGTGTTTTTTTTTGGGGGGGGGGAATTGGAGGTTTCCTGTAGTTTTTATGGGGCAAAGGGAGGTTTCCCAGTGGTTTTTATGTGAATGAGAGGTTTCCCAGTGGTTTTTCTATAGAGCAATGGGAGGTTTGCTGTCCTTTGCAAGAGTCTTAATATTTTCCATGTTTATTCTTTTCTATCAATTTTTAGCAGGGTTCTGCGTGTGCGAGTGCGGATTTTTTCTGAGTAGTATCATTGAGTACATTAATACCTTTCACTCAACACTTAAACCATTCTAGCACGTACAGACACTTCGACACAGAACTGGAATGAACTTCATAATCCAGCAGAACTGAAGCTTTTTAACCAGTGGTTTAAGGGTCATCGCGGGTCGTGATAACTCAGTTCACGGCTCTCGAAAATATATAAATTAATTAATAAAAAAAATATATAGAAAAGTAATTTTTCAAGTAAGATACATATTTTCATGAGGTGAGATGGAAGACGAAGTCACAGTAAGATATAACATTCTAACATCCCTACCCTAGTCGTACAGAAATCATACGTGTCCACTACGGGAAACTGATCAGGGACACGTCTAGCTCTAGGCGTCGGTGGTCTCGCTGAATCAGTTAAGTTCAAGCTTTCGGGGCAGACTGGACGTATTTCGTTACTCTTGGAGATTTGTGTTTGAAAATAGGCAACAGATATTCGAGACTGCGGCTCTGGTGGCCTGGTGGTTAACGCTCTCGCTTCACACGGTGAAGGCCTGGGTTCGATTCCCAGCCAGAGTAGAAACATTGGACGTGTTTCTTTCCACCTGTTGTCTATGTTCCCCATCAGTAAAATGGGTACCTGGGTGTTAGTCGACTGGTGTGGGTCGCATCCTGGGACACTGACCTAAGGAGGCCTGGTCACAGACCGGGCCGCGGGGGCGTTGACCCCCGGAACACTCTCCAGATAAACTCCAGATAACATATATGAAAGTAACGACTTAACTGTTGCTGCTTGTGGAAGGTAGCTGCGATGGGCTAGTTTTATTTGAAACCAAAGTGCAGTCAAGTAGTGTCCGTTATGATGGATCGATTTGTAGTTAAACAAAAACGCAATAGTGATGAACAGCCATCCCAGACCCGACCAGTAGAAAAGGAGCATTAAGTAAGTTTAGTCTTTATTTTGCTATTAATAACAAGATATGCATGACTCAAGAAATCGTAATGACACGATTGCAAATAAACCATACCCCCGGCCGGGATTGAACCCGCGGTCATAGAGTCTCAAAACTCCAGCCCGTCGCGTTAGCCACTAGACCAGCTAGCCACAATAAGATTCATCCAACTAGGTATATTTCTACACCATAGGAAAGTTAGCACAGGCACCTCTGTGACCACTTTCGGGCTGGAGTTTTGAGACTCTATGACCGCGGGTTCAATCCCGGCCTGGGGTATGGTTTATTTGCAATCGTGTCATTACGATTTCTTGAGTCATGTTGACGGCAGTGAAGGGACTTGAGCTAGAGTTCGTCACGGCCACGCTAGCTGGAGATTCGTCTGTAAAAACTTGCATTTGTGGTCACAGTGGTGCCTGTGCTAACCTTCCTATGGTGTAGAAATATACCTAGTTGGATGAATCTTATTGTGGCTAGCTGGTCTAGTGGCTAACGCGACGGGCTGGAGTTTTGAGACTCTATGACCGCGGGTTCTATCCCGGCCGGGGGTATGGTTTAAGATATGCATGCTAATATTACCATGTCTAATATTTCTCATTTACTATATTGCACTAGCAGCTCAGTACTACTTAATTTAGTTGAGTTACGCTAACTTGCAGTAGCTGTTGGTCTCTCAATCAATGTGTTTAACCGAAGTTGCTCTCTTGCAAAAATTAGTGAATAACACTCCCTTAAACTGACCAAACGTAGATCTATATTTTTTCAAAATTTGAAAGTATGTAAAAATGAGTAGATTTTTTTTTACATTTGAAAACGTGTAAAAAAACCTTGATATACTTTTTTTTTTGTTACATTCGAAAATATGAAGAACAACGTAGATCTACTTTTGGAGCACAACGCATGTGAACGTAAATTTGTTTGGACAGGTGAAGGGTTAAGACAGTCGTTCAGTGTGAGCCACAAAAGGCGGCTCATCTAACATACCTGGAGTTTACCTGGAGAGAGTTCCGGGGGTCAACGCCCCCGCGGCCCGGTCTGTGACCAGTTTCAGCCCATTTTCAAAAATTCCGTATCAATCTCTCAGAGTTTTCTTCAGTTTTCTCGATTTTTATTTTTTTTTAGATTAGATTTGCTTCGGTTCTATAATCAAGCCCCTCAAGAAAGGCTCCTTAATGATGGTGACGGGCTCTTGATTTAGGGAATTGGATCTGTACTCCAGTTCCCCGAATTAACCCTGAATACCTTTCCCCCCCCAGGCGCTGTATAATCCTACGGGTTTAGCGTTTCCCCCTTGACTATAATAATAATAATAGTCTATAATCAAGTCATAAAACAAGTGAAAATCAACACAAACGCCATTAAAAAATAATTTAGCCGATAAAAACGAACGTAGATCCCCATAGAGCATAAGAAAACAGTCAGATAATCCCTGTTTAAATGAAACACTTGTGAAACTCTTTTGGTGACTTCATTCTGGAAACGTTTCGCCAGTTTCTGGCTTCTTCAGTCCATTGCAGAGAAAGGCGGAAGGTGAGGAGGAGCTTGAGATAATCAGTCCCTCAGCCTGAAGTCGGTATGTTCAGTCCATCAGTCTTGATAAACAGTGATTTGAATTAACGTTTTAGGTCTTGTTAACAGTAAGTTTATTCAGGTGGAAATATAAACACTTAAGGAAAATAATGTGATCCATTATTGACAACGTTTCGCCCACACAGTGGATTTATCAAGTCACAAACAGATCTACCTGGGAGAAACATACGTTGCTATATATAGGATGGGAATTGTGGGTCCGGTGGAGAAAGGCGCACGTGACTCCACCTCGCTCACTGTGTGGGCGAAACGTTGTTAATAAAGGATCACATTATACTGCTTAAGTGTTTAGATTTCCATTGTGTCGGTATTTTATACCATTAATTTCCAAGTTTATTCATGTATACACAAATACAGGTACACAGATTATCTTACATAGCAGCATATGTGTAGATAACCTGGGATAACCCAAAAAAAAAAAGTCTGAGTGACTCATTTCCATTGGAGTCCTTTAAACAGTCGCCCTTTTGAATATCTCTCCACTTTAATAGTAAATAAAAGAGAGAAGCTTACGTTTCGGTCCGACTTGGAGCATTTACAAAGTCACACTAACCAGAAGTGGAGCAGGACGGCTATATATAGGCAGGAAGAGGCGGTGGTGGTGGTAGTAGTAGTACAAGAATGGTATATAATACCGACAAGATGAAATTAAGACACATGCGCAACACCCGGGCATCCCTATCGTTCCAGTCACGGTATTGTGCCTTTTTTTGTTATAAATATTAAATATTGTTAAGACGATAGACAGCTAGTTTTAGTGGTAGATAGACAAGGACAACACAGGTGCCAGGTAAGAAACTTAGATTTCTCAGAATCAGAGGATCAAAGCCGGGACTGCGTTAGTAGGTCAGATGGTCTCGTTAGTAGGCTATGCCGGACCCTCTGGGTATAGAGGATGGAGTGACTGATTGGAGGGAGGTGGAGGTGCGCGGTTGTATGGGAGGTCATCGTAGATGGAGTGGGTAATGGGAGGGCGTCGTAGATGGGGTGGGTGATGGGAGGGCGTCGTAGATGGAGTGGGTGATGGAAGGGAGTGGTGAGGTTCATGTTGAGAATATGAAAGAGACACATACACAAATAACCCGCACATAAAAGACAGAAGCTTACGACGACGTTTCGGTCCGACTTGGACCATTGACAAAGTCACACTGATCGTGTATCGTTCCAGTCACGGTATTGTGCCTTTTTGTTATATATGAAAGAGGAATCATCTCATTCTTGTACGAGTTATGATCGTACAGATTTTAACGTTTCGTGATTATTTTTGGACAACTCGTTGCCAGAGGAATGATTAGGTTGATGTAATTAGCATATTTTTCTGTATTTATGTAACCTAACCCAACCTAGCTAAACATAACTTAAAATGGAGAACACCAGGCCACGGTGCCCCGTGCAATGGTGTCAAAAGCTCTCGTTTCACACGGTGAGGGTCCAGGTTCGATTCCCGGCGACGGGATGGAAAGATTGGGCTTGTTTCCTTACACCGGTTGTCTATGTTCATCCATCAGTAAAATTGGTACCTGGGTGTTAGTCGACTGGTGTGGGTCGCATCTTGCGACAAAACTGAATTTTCCTGAAATGCTCAGCATAACAAGCGGTTTTCTGTATAGTAGTATGTCACTGATGTCAGCTATGGTCTGTATACCTTGTACATGTACTGGTAGCAAATAGATATTATTATTATTACTATTATTATTATTATATTTATAGTTGGTATAAACATAGGATCAGCATCTATAAACTTTTTTTCGGAAATATATCACGAGAGCATCTGTTATTTTCAAGTCTGATCTGATTAGAAGTGAAAAATTCTGCTGGGAAGCGAAGCTATGTATAGTTTTAAATTACTGATCCAGTGTTTTTATCAGCCACAACTTGTCAGTATATGGTATGGAACACCATGGTATGGAATACCATGGTATGGAATACCATGGTATGGAATACCATGGTATGGAATACAATGGTATGGAATACCATGGTATGGAATACCTTGGTATGGAATACCATGTACCGTTACAAAATAGTATTTGTAAGTGTTATTAGTTTATTAAGGTATTTTATGTTGGCAGCTTGGTAATAAAATTAATGTAGTAAACTGATGGTAAGCTGAAAGAGTAGTTTGTAAAACGTGGTGGAGCTGCGACGACGTTTCGGTCCATCTTGAACTAGTTACAAGTTAGTGCGACTTGTAAATGGTCACAAGTGTGTCATGTGGATGATCCAAGTTGAGCCGAAGCGTCGTGTGGGATGTGGAGGTGGAAGTGAGGGTAAGGTGCATTCATAGACGTCATGACACTGCTCCACTTGTCGTGTTGTAAGTAAAGTGAATACAGTGGAGTACAGCGTTTACATAAATCCTCCCAGTGGTTGATTTACCTAAGTGCTGATCATTATTTAAAATGTGGGAACACTTGCAATGCTTCTCAGGGAACACTTAATGCTTCTCAGGGAACACTTAATGCTTCTCAGGGAACACTTACTGCTTCTCAGGGAACACTTAATGCTTCTCAGGGAACACTTAATGCTTCTCAGGGAACACTTAATGCTTCTCAGGGAACACTTACTGCTTCTCAGGGAACACTTAATGCTTCTCAGGGAACACTTAATGCTTCTCAGGGAACACTTACTGCTTCTCAGGGAACGCTTAATGCTTCTCAGGGAACACTTAATGCTTCTCAGGGAACACTTAATGCTTCTCAGGGAACACTTAATGCTTCTCAGGGAACACTTAATGCTTCTCGGGGAACAACAGGACCAGTTGCATCTTCTCCTGTTTACATCAATGAATTTTAATTATAATGAAATAATACATTTAAACATCTAGGGGAATAATAATGAATTAGTTATGATTATATAATTCGAAGTAGCCTTAGGATGTATAACATTTATACATAGTATTTCGCGGCTTATAAGACGCGGCTTATAAGACGCGGCTTATAAGACGCGGCTTATAAGACTCGGCTTATAAGACGCGGCTTATAAGACGTGGCTTACAAGACATGTTTTACTTTCAGTGGCTCGTCATTGGACGTAACCGATAGAGCTACAACCCACCTCACACACCAAACTTATACCTCCCGTCACTGACCTTCAGTTTATAAGACGCAGGGAGACATGGAAGAAATGCGTCTAATAAGCAGCGAAATATGGTAGGTAAAATGTTAGCAGAATATATATGCACATAAATAAGAGACTTATACAAGAATTACTATTACATCCCAGTGAAGGGATTTATAGAAGTTAGTATGGTGTTTGGGCAGTGTGTATAGAGCAGACCTTACAACCATTCTATGGTACTTGCTGGGATAACCTCTTAGGGTGATGTTAGGCCTCCCTTCTACACAGGAAACCCTAGCAAATATTCAAAGGAAAAAGTAGAAGAGCTTCACAAGTAAATCTCTATGTAAACTAGGCCTTCATGGTATACATACATAAGGACACATACGCGCGTGCTTTAGGCGCTCTATAGCAGCAGAAAGAGTAACTAATGCTACCTTAACTGGTGCAAAACACAGACACACATACACGGTTTTACGACGAGGTTTAATAAAGCTCATGGAGCAGGGAGAGAGAGGACCTAGTAGCAATCAGTGAAGAGGCGGGGCCAGGAGCAATGAATCGACCCCTGAAACCACAAATAGGTGAGTACACACACACACTCAACGCATATTAAAGTTCATTATTTTTTTAAATCGCTCTTTTCTATATAATTATTAATATTAATAAAGGGCTGAACAGGTTATTCCTCGCATCAAGAGTCATTCCCCGTCATCTGACCATCTCCTTTGAAGACTTCTTCAGTATAAGAGAGCAATGTCTCTCCATGTCTCTCTGTTAGTGTGACTTTGTCAATGGTCCAAGTCGGACCGAAACGTCGTCGTAAGCTTCTCTCTTTTATGTGCGGGTTATTTGTGTATTGTGTATCTCTCCATGTGTCTTAACTACCTTCCTTCTCCCCAGCTCTGTGTTTATTGCATATTGCTTTCACACTTTTATCGCCTCTTGCACCACCGTCAGCATCTATTTTCCTCTCTATCAGGAAAAAGTTTTGTGTCGATGGTGTACGAAGTGAACTACAAGACTAAAAGAGCAAGTTTTTAATGGTAATGTTTTGTGTGAGGCATTACCTAAAAGCTGTGCCACTATGGCTTAAGCTTAGCATGAGGTTTTATTATGACTTCATAAAGCTTAGTATGAAGCTTAGTCATTATGACTTCAAGCTTAGTATGAAGCTTTGTCATTATGACTTCAAGCTTAGTATGAAGCTTTGTCATTATGACTTCAAGCTTAGCATGAATCTTTGTCATTATGACGTCAAGCTTAGCATGAATCTTCGTCATTATGACCTCAAGCTTAGCATGAATCTTTGTCATTATGACGTCAAGCTTAGCATGAATCTTTGTCATTATGACTTCAAGCTTAGCATGAATCTTTTTCATTATGACCTCAAGCTTAGCATGAATCTTTGTCATTATGACCTCAAGCTTAGCATGAATCTTTTTCATTATG